>NC_083467.1:9076501-9296501 GCF_030014155.1 Tachysurus vachellii | reverse complement strand
ACAGAACAGAACGTTGACGGGAGACGTTTGGAAGATGTTGGACTTTATTTAACATTATTTAACAACCCGAATGTTCCATCTTCACTTACTCTGATCTGGTAATATATAATCATTGTAAGTACCATAATTATTTAAATACACTTTGTAGATTTTGAGATATACTCATTTAAAATTGAGCATGTCATTTTCAAGCAAGAGGCTCAAGTAGGCCTCAGGTTGAACAGGTTAAAGACAACAAAATAACAATGTTTAACAATGTTCGAATTTTAGGTCATGTTGACATTAACATTAGGATGTTTAACAGAAGTTTGAATTGTTTGCATTACTTGATATCATGATTTAAAAACAACAAAATATTACAGTTTAATGATGTTAAGATATAAGATTGTACAGTAGATGTTAACATTATGACGAAACAAACGTTGGGTTTTGGTCGTCATACTTCATGACTTAATGTAGGTCCTCTACTCCAATATGACATTGGCGTGAAATGAAATGCTTGAAAGGTTATAAATTTTGGTTACCTAACATAACGACTTAAAACCAAGAAAAATAACGTTTGATTATGTTAGAATTTCAAATTTCATCACTGGGATATTTTGGTGATGCTTGAAATGCTTGAGGTTTAGATGCTTAGAGATGCTTAGAAGATTTTTTGGTCACTGTACCTCACAACTACAGTAAATGTTGTACGTCAAGATGGTACGAGATGACGTTTTCAAGATGTTTACTTTTCATTGTTTCTAACTAAAAACCAACAAAATTTCAACATCAGCTGTCAGCAGTATTCTCTGCCAAAATGACGGTTAGCGTTAGACGTTGTCCTGACATTGAATTCGAAGTCACAACCTATATTCAACCAAATATTAATCCCTTAAGCAGTTGTATATCCACTGGTATATCTTAGAACTGTGTGGTTTTTGCTTGCATATACTTAATTACAGGGACATGGCAGTAGGTCAGAGGGACTAATGGGATATAATGATGTTGTCTGTGATCCTGATTGGTGGAGCTTGTAGATTTGTTCAGTTCTCCACTGGGATCGTCCATTTTCCTGAAATCACCACCATCCACCGGAGAGTGGAGAATTAATGTCCCAACATGTCTTCATTATTCAATGCAATGACATTTCTCTTCACGTTGATCATTAGACAGCTCAAGTGAAGTTTTATTGGAAAAAAAAAACTATATAAAAGGAGGACAGAGAAGCAGTAAAGTAACTTTATTAATAACTCATTCTATATTTAGTCAGGGTATTCTTAATAATAGCAGCTCTATTATGTGCGTTGAGTTGTAATTATTTCTCGGACTGTGTCCCGTATTTGCCATGCAACTCAGAACAACCGCGGCTCATTGTGGTGAAGAAAGAACTGCTTTACTGTAACCCAACCCCTTTATTGACAGCTCATTGTGCCTTCGGTTTCGCAGGAACTGATGCGTACATTCACCCACGGTATTCGGCTCTAAATGTGCAGTGAATAATCACATTTGATTTGTACGAGCTGACAGGCGCTGGGATGCGGTCAGATGAATGAGTATTACTTAGATAATTTGCCAGCTGGTCAGTGAATGGAGAAGCATGTGTTAGCCATTAAATGATTTCATGAAAGGAAAAAAAAAAAGGAAAAGAAAAAGAAAAGAATGACCTTTTCCTCAAGTACATCAAAAGATATGGAATAAAAGTTTTTATTTTTCTTGACCTGCTTTAAAAGCTGAAATCAAAGAAGAGATGTGAGGCATGATAAAGAGAAGTGTGTAATTAGAAAGCATCGCGTTTGTGCTTTGCTTTAAGCCAGACGTCCTGTTCGGTGTGTATAATGCAGGCAATTATTTCAGGTTGTGTTCGGATGGTATCGTGCTTAAAAATTGTTTTCTTTTTTTTTGCGGCATGTATTAAATTAGACATGTACAAGCAATAAAGAAAATCTAATAGTAGCAGATATAATATGGTGTAGGATAACAATGGAAAGTCATAGCTGATCGTTGTTTCTGATATGCAGCACTTGTCTCCTTGGATTTCAGCTTCATTTCCTTTATAATGGAACATTTTGAAAATAATTGTGCTGATTTCACTTAGCATAGCATAATTATAATATATAGAATCTAGTCTGTAATACCTTAAGTTCTTTACCGGTGCTTCTCACTGTAGACAGTCTCATATGCATAAACATTATTAGTGAAAAGAGCTCCTAATTACAAAATTCTAAGAAAATTCTTATAAATGTGGGTTTTTCGCCGTAAAATTAAACGTTATTCATAAAGCATCTTAACCCTTAAAAGAGCTTATAATGTCAAAAAAGTGTTAAGAGTAGTGAGGAGGACATTTAAGGGCACGGTGGCTTAGTGGTTAGCAGGTTCGCCTCACACCTCCAGGGTCGGGGTTCGATTCCCGCCTCCGCCTTGTGTGTGTGGAGTTTGCATGTTCTCCCCGTGCGTCGGGGGTTTCCTCCGGGTACTCCGGTTTCCTCCCCTGGTCCAAAGACATGCATGATAGGTTGATTGGCATTTCTGGAAAATTGTCCCTAGTGTGTGATTGCGTGAGTGAATGAGAGTGTGTGTGTGTGTGCCCTGTGATGGGTTGGCACTCCGTCCAGGGTGTATCCTGCCTTAATGCCCGATGACGCCTGAGGTAGGCACAGGCTCCCCGTGACCCGAGGTAGTTCGGATAAGCGGTAGAAAATGAATGAATGGATGAATAAAACATTTTAAAATGTTTTTAGCTATACGTGTAAAATTCAACTTAAAATTGTTACAGGTTAAACAGGTGTGATGTTTGGACACATCAATTACAATTTAGTTTAATATTAATTTTAACGTAAAAACTGTTGAAGGAATCTATATCTAAAATCTAAATCTTTGTATCACTGTGGCTTGGTTTTGACAAAATAAGAGCCTCAATAAAACACGTAAGCCATCTTTCAATCTAGGAATGCATACTCAGGAATTGAAGGAATCTTCTGTTTTAAAAAGTTAGGTCACCTTCTGAAAAGCTACAGTTTAGGAGTCTGTATTAGCACACACTTTTCTCCTCATCAGCAATGCCTGCATTCGAAGCATGTTTTCTTTTGCCTTTTTAGTGTCCTTGCCAATCTGGCTTCAAAAAAACAGCGGACGGAGGTTTGTGCTGACTCTGCTGACTTTCCGTAAGACAAAAGGCTGGATCATTAGCCATAAGGAGCCGAAATGTGACTTGGCAAGCAGTCAGGGTTTATGATCAAACAACTTGTCAGTGTGTCCTGTCCAAATGAAAGGGTGCAAAAAAATAATTCAATAGAGGATCAATCAAATTTGCGAGCGATGTAACAAATAGTGCTGATGATGCAGGATGAGAAATTCCCCCCAGGAGCCTGCAGTTCATTTGGATATTTGCTCTCCTTCTCGCACATTCCGGTGCATGACACCACTGACTGCTAAATTACATTTTATAAAAAGGGTGGCTGTTTTAGGCATGTTGAAAAGAACGAGGTTCTTTTTAATCTTTGAAATGCCTTAAAAGTGACAGAATGCTTTCTCCTGCCAAGATGTAAGGCTTAGACAGGGAGATAAATATGCTGTGGTCAGCTAAGTGTATCTAGTGAGCGGAGAGGCAAATTTAATAATGTATTATCATCCAGTGGAGAAGGTGAAATCTCCTTGTCCATCACAACATGTCAGGCTGCTTCATGTTACCCTTCATTTCAATAAAGAACAAATGTGTTGCAGAGACACATGCACTCACAAGGGGGTATGTTGTTTTTTTGTTTTTTTTTTTCTACTTCTTTGGGGGATTTTTTTTTAAATTCCTGTATTACTAAAAACACACCTTCGTCTGAAAGCATCCTCCTTGTGAATTCTAGCTGCATATCTGTGCATCTGGTGCTAAGCGAATGCACACCGCTGTGAACAAATTTACCTGCTTGCCCTTGGACAGATGAAATGTATGAAACAATTAGCAAAACCCATTTCTTTTCATCGCTAATTTGCGATTCAGGAAAAAAAAAAAAACACAGCACAGCAACTGTCTCAAGAAGGTGATCTTGACCCTGACGTTGTTTTTGCTTTTATTTTTTTTATTTGTTGTTTTTTTTATTCCTAAGCAGTTGAGAACTACCTAGTTGGATCGTCCAGTGCCATGTTTCTATTTTGTAAACAACCATTACAAGATGTCACCCAGACAACATTTTACTGAGATAAACAACTGTAAATATTCGCTGCACATACGGAGAGCTGTGTTTCTTCTTTGTACTGCTATCTGGAGCCCTATTAAAGTGTAGCCCTGCCAGGCACTCAGTCTAATAGTGCTCTCTTATCATGGTGCTGAGTTGGAGTTGACTTGCGGACATGGTGAGTCAAGCCTTTAAATTCCGACTCTACTGTAATTATAGTCTGATACTTAAGGCTTTTATATCCTTTCACTGTGAAGTAAATCAGTCCTAATAAAACAGAATGTGGGGTGTAGGCAAACTGCTGGAAGACTAATTCTTAGCTCTCTTCTGGCTTTACTTGTGTGTTTTAAAGCCTGCCTAAGTATTCCAGTCACCTTGACTTTGCAGCAGCTGAAACCCCGGAGAAGCTGTTGCTTATCCACCCAACCCCAGCCTGTCAATTAGGTGTTTAAAAATTAATCTCTTTAACTGGAAACACCATGCCAGCTTTCTTCCATCTGTAAATGGAGTGTTATTAATTCAAGCAGCACAAAGCCAGCGCTATGAATAATATTATCAAAACAGATTTCCACACGTTTAACACGTTGCCCGCTTTTAAAACCCCTAAGTATTTTTTATAACTGTGAACCAGGCGCAAATGGATTTGCATCCATTTTCGCACACTGATGCTAGAAAGAACAAGAGCAAGTCACACTCAGGCTTTCCTAAGCCCTGCTTTTTCCAAAGTTTACATTTCCATTTGAATTTTTTTTTTTTGACTTTCATTTTTCCTTTTACAAGCCAGTCCGTATGTTGAGCCAGGATTAGCACCAGACTCAGCTATAGAGCAAGAGCAACGGCATCCTTGTTATAGTACCTGTAAGAATGAAGTGCAATGCAATAATATTAATACGCGTGCTCATTTTTCACAACAGACACGCTAGTCGGCCGTCTTGCTGCGCTCTCTGTCCTATTGTTCAATGGAAGAACACTCCTTCTGTATTACAATGTCTGGTGTTTTCACTCTTCTTTGAATTCCTAATTCATGATTTGTGTGAAACCTACATGAGCCAGCGACATCAGTGACAAAACTGTAACAAAGCCTTTAGTACAATGAACAATTAGCAACAAGTTCTCAAATCTTTTGGTAGTTTGAGACTACGGTACATAAAGAGCACAGTCTCCTTGTCTCTAGATGAATTCCTTTTAGTCTATTAGCTAACCAAAATAATAATCTTTTGAAAAATGTGACTAGCTTAAAAAATGTAAAATTTGTAGCTGGTTCAAAAGTAATGAAAATACTTTCATTATTTTTTTAAAGTTGGAGCGTTATGCGTTAAAAATGACATGGCTGCGCTATTCCTAATTTAGCCATGAGGGCAAACACAAGAAATGAGTTAAAATCTCTTTTTAAATTACAGGGTCAGTGATAGCTTGATTTAGTTGATTGAGAGACACCCTTGAGCTACTGAGCATGATACATAACCCGTAATCGCTTAAGTAGAAGATTGGATTCGGACTTGAGACACTTTGAGTAAAAATCGAAACACAGATGAATTAACGGAAATGATTGACAGCGGTAGGCCGGAAGAGTCGCACCAGGTGAAAGGGAAACCGTATAACGTATTGAGCTTAGACAGTATGGTGCTCTATTTATACCACAGAGATCGAAGGTAGAGATGATGAATGGTTTGATATGTTTTATTGTTCTTGCTGGTTAGTACATCTGCAGAGTTGCATGTTCTCTTTCCTGGTCCTCTGGTTTCCACCAATCTCCAATAAACATGCTGACTATACAGTAGGTGAACTGGAAATGCTAATCTGCCCCATTTATGTTAGATTGTTTTGCAAAGAAGTGACCTCGAAGCCTGCAGCAAGTCTCTCTCTCTTTTTTCTTTTACCTTCTTTTCCTACTTCCCCCTAGTCCATAATTCATCCCATTTACAGACTTAATCACTGCAGTTCCCAAATTTGTAAATAAGAACAGCTATTCAAAAGTAACAGACAAACAATAAAACCCTTGAATGCATTTGCTTTTCAAACATTAGACCCAATTAATTTGCAAGCATTTGAGAGCACTAGTTATCCAGCCTGCTTTACCTTTTTAATTAGGTTACACAACCCTCTCGCTAACTTCAATTGGGTGTCTGTTTACAAAAAAAAAAAAACAAAAAAAATCACCGTGTACAAGTGGGCCTTTCGTAGAAGACTTCAGTGCTTCAAGGTGCACTCTCATTGAAACAAAAGCAGCACACAGGGGGTTGGTTTATGCCTGCATTACAGGCGGTCAAGCCTTTAATCCTCAGTGGTCTGGTAACGACATATCGTCTGCATTTATTACATGGAGGAGCACGGTCAAAAGGAGGAAAAAAAAAGCGCTGACTTTGAACAAATGAACAAGCTGACCTTTATGCAATAAATATGACAGGGGCAGTATAAAAGGAGAAGACGTCTTCTTCAGCTTCGATGTGCGTCAGAGGCTCTTGATATGAACGTTTGTTGTTTTTTTTTCAGGTGTCTCTTTCCTGTCTTTCAGAACTCATCCACTGCATTGTGTGTGTTTGTGTGTGTTTTTTACCTAAATGACTTTGAACTGACAATAATAACATTTCCATTTTGTGTGTGTGTGTGTGTGTGTGTGAAAGTTTCACCTTAAGATCTGCATCTTTTTTTTTTTTTTGTCCCTGCTACTTAAGGATTTATGAATATTTCCTGCCTGTCCACCTGTGTCACTATCTTCAGTGTGGCCTTGAGAATACATTTCAATTTATTAAGGCAAAGCAAAGTACTCATTATTTCAAAGAGAAGGGAGCAGAGTGACACGCAGAATTGGTTATTAATGGCACGGCTCGGCCACGGGGCAGCTGAAATTTAATGATACCCTACATGAAAATATGAGGGTGTCACTTTCTCAAAAGTCATGCGAAATGTCAGCGTTTTAAGGTCCCGCCGCTAATTTTATGGCCGTGCACAGTAATGTCTGCGAGCGCATTTCGGAAACACGTTCCAGTGGCTGTGCTGATTATCCCCTTCACCTTCTCGCCGCTCCCAAATGGGTTTGTGCAGCAAACGATTTAATCTGTAAGTATAGAGAACATTAACAAAAAAAAGAGAGAGAGAAAGAGAGAAGGAAAAACAGGCTGTGCATTTCTCAGGCACAAAGTCCTCTAAGCGAAATGTTACCTGTTAATCCGGGCCTGACTGACTCCAGCTCTTGACGTTGACTCTCAGCAGGAATTTGGTAATGGCTAATTTTCGTCTTGGAATTAAAGAGCGGAAAAGAGCGAGACAGAGAGGGTAAAGAGGCAGGTATCTGCCTCCTAAGCCTCCTGGTTTAATATCCTGCCCTGCCACGATGCTCATCCTGCTCATGTGCAAAACATATGCACCTTAAAATGGTGAGAAAATTTGTTCAGTATAGAAACACGCTCGTTTTACGTGGACACCCGCAGAGGAAATCCTTTACTGTCCCTTCCTTTAAAGGTCTGTCTTGTTTTTTCTGCCATTTAAGCCTGAATTTGCTTTAACATAACTGTAAAAAAAAACAGCAGAGTGCCACAGCTATAAATGACTATAGAATGGTTAAGCTGTAACATAGGTGAATAAAACAGCACTTTGCTATAAAAGCAGTGAATGCAGCAGAGGCGCGAGGGGAGAGACGGGTGTGGAGATTAGTTCTTGTGTAGTGCAGGGTTGTCTCTATTTATGAGACTGAAAGGTCATAACCACTCCCCCGGAAAGCGGCAACTTCTTCAGCCCCATTGGCAGGTCAAATAAAATGTAATTGTCTGCTGAAAGCTGCAGCCGCCTTTGCCGAGAGCGAACTGACATCCTCCAGATTTTAGCATTCTGTTCTCCTGCTGGGAGGAACATGGGTTTGCAAGGACACAGGCTTCACCTGTCAATATATCAAAGTGACTGGCCAGGCCAACCAAATGCTGCCATGCTCTCTCTCTCTCTATCTCTATCTCTCTCTCTATTGTTCTCTTAGTATCTATCGCTTTCCCTTCATACCTTTGTTGTTCTTTCTTCCAGCTCACTTACTTTTTTCTCTCCCTCCCTCCGTTCCTTCTTCCCTCCTTAGCTCCTTTCCACTGTGCCTCTCTTTCTCTCTCTCTCTCTCTCTCTCTCTCTCTCTCTCTCTCTCTCTCTCTCTCTCTTTCGCTCTCTCTCCTCCGGCTCAGTGCCGAAGTTGTGCTGTTTGAAAGGCCCACTGGGACCTCAATTCAAACAGTGCAACTCCAAACATATGGTGGATTTTCAGCTCCCAAGGTCAATTAAAAACTATTTATTGCGAGAATGTTGCTAAATTTCCCCAGGTTTTCTCGCAATTTATCACGACTGCCTTGTCTATCATATTAAAAATCAGTTGAGTGGCTTCTGCTCTCCTTGTTGTGACTTTTCATCAGAGATATCAAAGGGTGTCAAGAGGGGTCTGAGATGTATCCTATCTCCTCTTATCATATGCATCTCGCTCTCTCGTACTCGCTTTCCTTTGCCACGGCCGCGTCCGAGTGCTGTTCGCAATACAAATCTAATAACATGTAAATTGGAGATAAGCCTAGATCCCTGCGAGTGATATTTTTACATTCATAGTTTGTCAAGTCAATTCCTAAGCCCCTGTTTTAGCAGCACAACACATAACGACTGAGAAAATTAACTGGAAAGGTGATTTATCACTGCAAGCATACTGTCAAGGACTCCTGCGGCTGCCATGGGAGGGAGGGAGCGTATGCGCGTACGTCTGGATGCGAGCGCTTCGAGAGAGTGTCATTTTAAATTATGGCGTTTTATTCAGAATGCATCGTATTTACAGCGGCCCATTTTTATTTGTGGCTCCTATTATCCTGCAAAACAGTTGTGCATGAAATGTTATTTGTGACACGGCTGACCCGAAAGGATCTCATAAGGGTTTTTTTTTTTTTCGCTGGGTAGAGCTGAGCTCGGACCTGTCACAGCTGCTGCTGGCAGCCCCGCTGGAGAAATATCACCTGGAAAACACAGCGCTCTCCTTCGCTCTCTCCAACCCGCTGGCGTCTGCCACTGTAATTAAGTCCAAGTCAATGATTCTGGACCAACAGTGAGAAATAAACAGCCAAACACAGGCCAAAACTGAAGTGTACCAAACAAGGAGGGAACTAAGAGAACACGATACAACTGAAGAATGGCTGATGTGAACGTAGGACGGTGGGAGGGGAGTGAAGGAGGAGAACATTTGCTTAGTATATTAGTGGTAATTTGCAGCTTGAGTTATTTGGTTGCATCTGGGTTTATGTTATTTTGAGAGCTGAATTGGTAATTTGAGAGGAAATGCGGCGTTCGCTTTGTAATGCGCGACAGATTGTTTCCCCGTAACAAAGCGCTCCGAAGCACCCTGTGATCCAGCATTGTGCATGCGGCGAGCCCCTTGCTGTGTCCCAAGCAGAAGTTGGTTAAAGCAATGATGTATGATTAATGCCAACATGAAATATGGGACAACAGTGGCTGCAAACCAACTGCAGTGCCTCCGCCATCCGGATCTCGCCGTATTGTTTTGCTCCTTGGCATTCGCAGTATCAATGCATCAGAATACACCAGGGCTGTAAATATACCCTCAAACCCTTCCATGATCTAATAATCACATCGCTTTTATTTCCCCCAATACACTCACTCCTTTATCTGAACACAAAAGCCAAGCCACTGAGTGGCAGTAATAACCTCTCCAAAAGTGGACTTTTGCTTGTTTTTTTTTATTTATGAAATTAGATTAGCAGCAAATGTTTATCCATTAGGCAGCCATCCATTGTCGGTAATGAACCGGAGGGGAAGTGCTGCTGAAATTTGGGGAAAGGCTGCTGGGAGCTCCTTGGTGCAGGCGCAGCACTCCTTTTAGCCTCCCCCTTTTCCAAGAATTGTAAATTATCGAGCCTTGATACTGGCGGCTGAGATTTGACTGTTGGTTCGCTTGATGTTTCCAGGGCATTTGCAGATGCTTGAAATAATCTCTAATGTTTTTGCTCAATCTGCTCTGGAGATGGATGAAATAAATACTTTAAACTAATTAATGTAAGACCAGCTGTTACCAAGCTTTGGCTGGCATTAGTGAATATTGATGGGAGCAGTGGGTCTCCTCCAGTCTTGCCATGTTTGTGCATGATTTAGAGGTCCATACAAACACATATTAATTCTGTATGAGAGGCCCGCTGTGGATTTGAGTGCCAGATCCTATACAAAGATATTTTCTTTTTCTTTTCTTTCTTTCTTTCTGCTGGAGTTGTTCGTAATTAATAAATAAATGCGATTAACAAAATTGATTGATGACAACATGACAATACGATTGGACGCAATTTTTTTTCCTCCGTCGGCAGCTGCTGAGGCTTATGTGGAGAAACTGAGTGGCTGCTTACCGTGACAATGTGAAGATAGTGTCATCACTGGACTGTGTGGAGGGAAATGTTTCTGTGGTTATGGTAGCGTGTGGTTTTTTGTGTGTCCACGTGTGTGTGTGTGTGTGTGTGTGTGTGTGAGAGAGACAAAAAGAGAGACACAGAAACATAGAGAGAGAGAGAGGGAGAGAGTAAGAAAAATAGATAGATATAGAGTTATGATGGCATGCACAGCAGATGGCAGAGGTCTGCCCTCACGAACGTGATGAATGGCGGATGATGTCATCAGGGCTCTGACATGCTGCAATTGCTCCTCAGAGGAAGCAAAGCCTTGCTCTGAGCTCTGGATCTGATCTCCGCTTTACATTTCAGACACAAAGGACATCTGCTCAGTGTCCACCCTCAGATTTATGCTCTTTAAGATGCCGCCTCCACGCACAGCACAGCCTAAAGAGGGCTGATGGATCTTTTCTGCTAGAAGAAAAATGTCTTCGCTATATCTCATGAAGTGGCTGTCTCTCAGTGGGATTAGCTTTTTTATACAGCTCTTAATGCTAAAAGGTCATTTCCAGAATATTCCTTGTTAAACAAGGTACTATCATTGTATACAGTATGTTTGGAAAAGAATACAATAGAATAAAAGGGATTGTACAATACATTCAACTTTACTGTACATTTCCTGTGTTCTTTTCTTAATTCTAGACCATGTACACCGCAGAACCCATTTTATGCAATTTGTTAGAATATGTAACGGACCTAAAATAGTTTAGAGAAGACCATTACATTAACTAAATCTCTAAAGAGTTTGTCATGATCCAGTAATTGATTCTATTTCTGAAATTGCATGTGATTTTACTTTGTACTTGCTTTAATAGGTCTAGCTCATGCTCAGCCCCTGTAGATTCTCTTCTTCCCTTTTTTAAGTGCTAATCTGTGTTTTTGGTCTGTCAGGCACTTTTCCATTGGGAATTAGTGGCCACCTTTTTTACTCAGCACTTCTAAGCCCCTACTGTTCATGCCACCCATTGGGAGACCTAAAGAATGACTACTGCAATGTTTTTCTCCTCTGTCAAAACCTATTTTGAGTTACCCTTGATTTTACTCTGATAGCGTCTGCCTCTGTACTATTGATTTTTATCTTCAGCCTGTTTTTTTTTTTTTCCAAAGATGAAAATCCATTCGTCCAAACTCGCAGTGCTGTATGTGCCAGAGGAACTGCTCTGGTGTTGAAAGGCACTAAATGAAAGTTCACCTCCTTGTGCCATATGGTCTTTGTTGGAGAGCCAGGGCTTTTAGTAATCAAGGCCTGCCATATGCATCTGATTGAGTGTGGCCTCTTCATATCAGAGAGTTAGAGTGCCATATGGACCGGGCAGCCCAGATCTCCGATCATATTTATGCCCTCGACGATACAGCAAATGACCACCAGCATAACAGCACTAGAGTAGAACCACTCATGGTGCACAGGAATCTCATTACGTTCATGTGAATGGAAGCTCTTGAGCATCGCTAACAGCCACACATTCAGTAGCATCAATAACAGCATTGCTTCACATGACAGTTCCAGAATGGATTATCAATCATTTCCAGCTGATCGGGCTTGCTTGTATAGATGTTAATGTGATTTTTGCACAAACAAAATCTAAGTCTAAACACCAATTGTTGGGGGAAGAGAAGAATGATTTATTCCATGCTACAGTGTTGCGACTGAAGTCTAATGTGTTTGTTGAATCCAGTTTGCTGAGTCTGAGTTTCTTTGCCACCAGAAGAAGCCCCTATGTGTACTCCAACAGCGAGGGACAGCTATGAGCGGTTGTCATTGGCGGGACAGGCTTTACCACCAGGGTTCCCATCTCCTTTCCTGTTTCCTGATGGGTTGTCATCAATAGAAACTCTACTGACCAATATTCAGGTAAGCCTCCACTGTTCTTCAGCAAACAATCCTATGGAGAATTAGAGGTTCTCCATTAGAGATCCGTTTGATTTAAATTGTAATGCTCAAATTTGGAAGAGTATCAACCATAAATCTGTCACTTCACGTGTTACAACTGTGCAAACAAGAGTAGTTTACTTGTAATGAAGTCAGTCAAAATGACCAGAACCATCAAAATGTAATTTACTATGAGATGAAACAGCAGACGACAGGAAGTGATGGTGCAGGAAAACAATCCACACCAAACTGGGGTGAACTGACCTGACCCAAAATGTTCCCAAAGTGATTCTTTTCCTATAATATCATATATAAATAAATATCATGTATAAAATCCCATGGTGTGTTATTCCAGTTATACCACAGCAAATTGCCAACGATTACAAGCACTTATGTTTAATATAATGGAAAGTCTGTGAGACAGGTAACTTCCTGTTATCACTTATTACAGCTATAAATAGTCGCTCATTCACCAGCTTCTGTTTTTTCCCCGTCTCTCGAAGTTAATAAGACTAAGAAATACAACACAGCTTGTAATGTCACTGATAAAAAAACAGAAACTCTCCTCACTAAATCTAAATAATAGTCTGTATGTGCAGTGATTGTTTTTTCTGTCTTCTATCTTACCAGTGCCCATTAGTCAGACACACTATTATGTAGCCAGAGGTGTGTGTGTGTGTGTGTGTGTGTGTGTGTGTGGTTGCGAGACCATTACACAAAATGGACATTATAACCTCAAAGTGGTTGTACCGTTGACCTAAAAAGAACACCATTACTGAACACTGCTATACAGACATAATATTGAAACAGGGAGTATTATGCTAGGCTGTAGAATTTTCTTTAAAACTCTTGATTCCATGCAGACCAGAATGAGTCAGAAAGATGAATGTCATTGATTAGCATGGCCTGTAAGACTATTAACGTGAGTACAGTATAGCGAGTGCCTCCATGTTCACTGTTCTTGTGAGAGTGACATCAGAGACATTCTGCTCCTTCTGGCCTCACTGATAATTAGCCTGAATGCATAGACTCCTCGCAGCCACACAAGTTTAGTCAGTCATCTTTAATCATGATTTTGCAGTAACGATTTGATTGAGCACACACATATTCAAATCAACAAAAGCAATCCAGGCAGAAAATTGAGATAAAGGAACTTAGTCTAAATTGGGGTCATAACAAGGTACAATTAGTATGATATAGCCCATTGCATCTGCCTTAATTGCATGTGTGTGGGAAATAATTGTTTGGAAATGGTCACAGTACCATCAAAACTGCAAACACGCGAGCTGTATAAATGTCGCTGAGGAAGTCAGAGTTTAAAATCCTAAGATTTATGAGAGTTTTTACTGAAGCGTTTTAGCTGTTGTTGCTCGTCCTCCTTAATATTCAGCGCGCTATGCATTCTGTGATGCTTTCATGCTCACCACAATTGTTCAGAGTGGTTATCTGAGTTACCCTTTCCGTCTGCTCAAGCCAGTCTGACCATTCTATGTTGACCTCTATTGGCAGAACTTCCTGGATGTTTTACTTTATTGCACCGTTCTGAGTAAACTAGAGAGATTGTCTTGTGTGAAAATCCCAAGAGATCAACAGTTATAGAAATACTCAAAAAAAAAAAAAAAAACCCTCTGTCACCAGCAATCATGGCAAAGTTTAAGTCAGTTAGATCACATTTTACACCAATCTGGTGGTTGATGTGAACATTATTTGTAGCTGCTGGCTCTATCTGCATGATTTTATGCATTGCACTGCTGCCACATGATCGACTGATTAGATAATTGCATATAAGTGACTTGTAATGTATGTCCTTGGTGCTGTGGTAGGGCCTGCTGAAGGTGGCTATTGATAATGCTCGTGCCCAGGAGAAGCAAGTGCAACTTGAGAAAACTGAGCTGAAGATGGAGCTGTTTAGGGAGAGGGAACTTCGAGAGACTTTGGAGAAGCAGCTGGCCATGGAACAGAAGAACAGAGGTACATATTTTCAGATTCACACACAAACAAATGCATGCATAAGGAGGCTGTGTGTGTATCTGTATCCAGATTTAAGTGGGCATGGCCAAAACTATGGAGTATATCATATATGAACACCATATGAATCTCAGTTCTTATCCTTGCTTGAACCTTGCACTATTTTCTAATTAATTTAATTGCTTTACTACAATGTAAGTATTCAAATATACTACAAACTTGTAATTTAAATATAATATATACAGTATATAAATGTCCCCACCCCTGACCAGGTAGTAACTAAAGATGAAGGATTGAACTTTGTTTGTCTTTGGCCTAAAAGCTTTATATCTGGCCACCTGCATGAAAATAAAAACCTTTAGACAACTTGACAACTTTTTTTGTCATAGTGAATCCCAGTCCCAATACCCATCTCTGTCAGCAGGGGTGTGAGGATAAAATAGACCCAAATGCAGGATAGCTAAAATAAACAGGGTTTATTAACTACAAAAATACAGAACAGGAACACAGACTCAAGACAAGACGACAACGACAGACAACAGAGGATTCCGCGCTGCTCAAGGCAATACGGCTCAACTAAATACTAATAACAATTAGACACACGAGGAAGAGGTGTGCAGAGGCGGGCAGGAAGAGACAAGGGCGGGGCAGACACATGAACACAGAACATCAACAAAAGCACATGGCCAAAGTCCGGGCTGAGTCTCTAGTCTAAACTAGTTTTAACCAGTTTAGAACACATTATCCGTTTGTTTCTAATAATGTATTCATATTCTGTTACATCCCTAATGCATATTAGGTATAATACACCCTAAAATATTCTGTCTTCTAATCACTTGGCTCTTGGCATTAGAGTTAGTTCCATTGTGCTTTACCATGACCGTAATTCATTACCATTTAATAAGAAACAAATATCAGGAGAGTATCAGACGTGAGACCTGACAATTCCATAACACCCTGCAAATCATGTTCATGTTACTGTCTTCCTGTGTATCTGAGCACGCAGGGCTCCTGCATGCTTGTGAGCACATTTCATATTAATGTAATTATAAATAAATATGTGGAAAGTGGTTCGTGTTGTAAACGTTTCTAAATGTAGCACATCATTTCTCAAGGGAGAACGACGACATTGTTCATGGTTCAGCTAATAAATTACAGCCATCCTTGATGAAAAAAAAAAAAAGAATGCTCTTTACATTCTACACTGCCTCAAGATATATCCTCAGCTTTACTCTCTATCTCTGTAGTAACACATCCAATTATAAGTATATACTATGATCTTCATGTTCTTTTGTACACAAAAATGCCACTGAGTGCAGCTTAATCCTCATGTCGGGTGCGTTCACTTACCATAATGAATCACATGGAATTTAATAAGGCAGTTTCTCATAAGCATCCTAGTAATTGTGCTGAAGCCCAGCAGCCGTCTGCTATTTTATAATGTCAGAGACTGCTATTCCTTCTTTCGAGAAAGTTTCGCTCTCATTGGCATTCTAACCCAGGTTAATCCAGGTTATCGCTGCCTCAATTATGTCGCTAATGACACAGTCCATTTTCACTCAACGAGAACATGGCGGCTCGCTCCCTCGACGTTCCTGCGAACAATACAGCCACGAATAAGTTCAGAATCCTAAGTTGTGCACTATACTGTATGTTGTACAACTGCAGCCACTGAGTACCTTTAACCGTACTATATATCTGTATGTGTGTCTTTAGCAATCATTCAGAAGCGTTTGAAGAAGGAGAAGAAAGCGAAGAGGAAACTGCAGGAGGCGCTGGAATATGAGTGTAAGCGGCGGGAACAGGCAGAGCAGTCTCTCAAACAGAGCTCGACTACAGAGAGTCTCCGGTCCCTGAATGGTGAGTCCTCACACCACGTTTCAGTGCCATCTGAACGGCTGCTACTTTATTTTGGCATTCATTGCTAATGAGCGACTTTGTTCAAGCTGAAAAGAAAAATTTATATTAGTGCAAGGCTCTGTAATGAAGTATAATAAGTGTGACAGGTTTAATGACAACTCAGTTTGGCCTATTATCCTAGTTTGGTGTGACATTTGCTTGGAGAAGGAAGCTGTTAACTGTAAATGTGTTTCTTTTTTAAAAAGGGCTTTTCATAAAAATGAGATCTGTTCATAGAAATTGAGCTACTAGCAGTGCTACATTGTGTAACAATAGGTTTAACAAGTAAAGGCTCTGCTTGATTATACCAAATTATACAAATAGGTTAAATGTACTGAAGAATTGTTGGAATAAAAGCTCTAACTCAAACCGTTACGTTTCTACTGTAATCGTCATGGCTCATTCATGTAAATGAGCAGATTTGAAATCTTAATATTCCCAGATGTCACCATCATCCTGATAGAAATATTTGTAGCACAATATTTTATGTAACTTCATCAACCTGACTGAATGATAGAAGGACTTCAAAACAAACGCTTTCTCGGCCATATAATCGTTTGACACATTAGTCCCAAATCTGGTTTGTTCTGACGTGATTGAGTGCTTGCTGTCAGAATCCCATGTGAGGATTGATTTTGACTTGTACTTGAGACGTGCTCTTGAAAGCATTATGGCTGTGTCCTCGACTCCAATATAGCTCAGTAAAGAGGCCACGATTTATGCACCATAAAAGACTCCTGATGTATCACAAAAGCATCACGTTTGAGGTCTTAGCTGAAGAACGAGACACAGGTTTGGTTTAACATGTGCAAAAAACCTGGCGCGCTGGTTTGTATTCACAACATCCCTCACCTAGTCAGTGGTTTAAACTCGTATTGTGCCATATGCAACGCCGCCTATATGCCCTCCATCCATCATGAGAAACGCTGTTCAAAAAACTTTCCTAATTAAGTGCAGATGTCATGGATGTTTAATCGTCATTATCCTTTCATTTTGCCAGACTCGTTGACCCAGGAGATAGAGACTGACCGCAGCAGTGGCAGAACAGATGCTGAAAGGACAATACAAGGTACATGTTTTTGAGGAGACAATAAATCTCTCTCTATGAGTCTTAGTTTCAGCCTGCTGTTCAAGCATGCAGCCTACCATCTGGGCCACAGCTCTCACAGTTCAAGAGGAAGGTCAAGATCACTGGGATTCATCAAGAGAACACTTTGTGTTAAAAAAAAAAAGAAAAGAAAAGAAAATCAGTTTCCCTTTCCCAGACAAATGTGTATGCTAATTGCATAAAGTATGCAGTAAAATGTCAGCATCATCCAAAAAAAAAAAAAAAAAGCCAATTTCATTGAGCTGTTCAACAATCACCAGTGACGCATTTAACTCCATTTTTATTTACTTACCAACACAAACACATGGGAATTTGGTGCATATTCAAATAAATACAACTTAAAAGTATTAAACTGGAATTAGTTCAAGGTCATACCATCTGAGGAATAAAAATAATATAGATTTTTTTTTTTTTTTTTTTTTAAAAAGCTACACAGCTTTTAGTGATGAAAAATAGATCAAATTTTTATCAATTCATTTCAGAAACTTATTCCTGGTCAGGGTTTTGATGGATCCAGACCCTATCCTGGGAACAATGGGTGTTAATATGGGTGTAATACATGATAGATGGGACACTAATTCATACCTAGGGGCAATTCAGGATAATCAGTCCACCTAGTGGCATGCTTTTAGCAGCTCAGAATCATCTTTCCAGTTAAATATAATTTATAGATTGTTGTCCAATTTTTGTTCAATTTATCAATTTTTTTGCAAAGTTAAAAAAAAGTCTAATTTTTTTGTTAAAGTTTTCCTGCTAAACATACAGAAGTATTAATAAATCTGATTTTCATCATACTCACATATGTATGTTTGTAAATTAACCAGCATGTTGATAGCACTGTTGATGTATATTTAGTGAGTCTCAAAGAACACGATAACAGACAGAGTGAGAGAAGTAAAAACAGCGAAACAGCGCCTGCTATTTAGCCTGTGCTTAATCTTCCGGTAATGAAACTCAGCCGCTGCAAAGCATCAGAGCATCAGTTACCATAGACACAGACTTAGACTGACTCTAGAGGCTGACACTTCCTCTTTTTATAGGGTTTTTATTTCATTTCCTAATTAAACGGTTGATCTTATTTGCCTAATACATGGATTTGTGTACATTCAAGTCGTTAATATAAAATGTCTGTAAAAGAGTGACTATAAAACTGTTTCTTAAAGTTGTGTATATAGTTAAAAATAATGTAATCGTACTATTTGGCCCAACTGAGGTTAAAGTCAGTGAACTCACATAAGACTTGTACACAATATAGCAATACATCATTTTTTCATCTCTAGCTTGATAACTGAGGCCCAGTAATAAAAGAGTACAGTATATGAACATGAATAAGCTTGAATTATAAATATGAGCACATTTGTAGCCTAGAACAAAAAACAGCCACTAAAAATAAAAGAGCGCAAAATAAAGATCGCTGCAATAATCCTGGCAGGAAGCTTGTGAAGTTTCTCGAGGTGAAAGCGAGAAACATAGAAGTGGAAGTGTGGAACTGTTTACAGTAGTGTTTGCTGTATAATTAAGTATTAATAATTACACTCAGTTAAGCTTTCCAGGAAGTGAAGTAAAGAAAACATTATCAACTGAATACTTTGGTCTTACATGCCATGCACAATGGCTGTAGTATTTCTTTAGTATTCCCAGTTTCCTTTTAGACCAAAGAAGTGTGTAAGGTGTAACTCAACTCAATACACAACTCAAGCCACAATCTCTGCTCCATGTGTCAGATGTCCATATTGCTTTTGAGTTGCACTGCAGTAATAAGGCATATCTTTAATCTTTAATCTTGTAGCGGAAGCTACGCCAGTAGATTTCTCTGGAACTTGGTAGGTTGGGCTCCTTCTGTTCCAAAGGTAGCCAGACAAATCTTTGTACTGTAAATAAAAATGACTTTTATTTATTTATTATTTATTTAACAGCGTACAGCTCATCAGACATATCTAAGTTCGAAACTAAACCCGTTCTTCCATGAACACGTGTAAGAGTCAGGCGTAAATTTATTTAGCAGAACAGTGTGTCAGAGAAAATGGAGATTGATGCTGCAGTGTAACTAATGACTAGCAGATGACATTTCTTCTAAAGAGGCATGGCAGACTGCATTATAGGCACACTTTTTTACGAGATGGATCAAAGTTATGCTCCGGGTGAATACAGCTTACCTTTCAAATTGTATATTCGTTTAATTGAGAATCATAAACCTTTTTTTTTTTTTTTTTTTTTTTTTTTTTTTAGGAGAATGTAAGGAAAGCACACAGACACATTTTTACCAGAGTTATAAAGCATGGTTTATCTGTAGTATTTGTGATTTTGGTCTCTTGCTACAGTGCTACAGAAGATATCTGAAAGTCTTCTTGAATAAAGCAGCAATCAGACCAAACATGAACTGACCATGAATAAAATTTACCCAATGGAAATTGATCAGACTGAACATGAAAGAAATGTTTTTCGCTGTACTCAAGGTCAAAGGATACAGGATTCACAATATACTTTCACTTTTTGGAAACTTTCCTACAAGTACAACTTTAGCTTAGTGAATGTTGACCTGCAAATTCTTTCTTCTTCTTTTGTTCTCCAATTGAAAACAAGAAGACATTAAAATAGTTATAGGAGCTGTTAATTAACACTCACACCAGACTTTCGCCTGCTATTTTTCTCTCTTGTTTGGCACATCTTTACAAAAAAAAAAATGTTAACCACATATATTTTCAGCATCACAATATCACACCTGCCAGAACGAATACAGTGTTGATGCATGCAACCCAAAATTATGTGATCTGTTATGCTACAAATAAACAAACAAATAAATAAATAAATAAATAAATAATTGAAATTGATATATTTTATCACTGTATTCCAGAAAATATGAAAACATGTGCTAAAATGTTCGTATCAGTAATACATCAGTTAGACCAGGTTTTGCTGTATAAGCCTTTTTTTTCTATCTGTTTGCTAAGATTTCCTTGTTAGCATTGTTGACACCTCTGCCTTTCTAATGTGACAGTATGTTTTGCCAGGCCACAAATGCAGTAGGTCTGGGAGAATAAATAATTTATATTAGTTATATGCAAATGAACTAATTAGCATACGTCTCATTTCAAAAACTAAACGGCAAGAGGATGTCAAACGAAGCCCTAATACTAAGTCTATTTGTGATGTTTTGTGTTGTACACAGTGAACTGTATGGATGTGGATTTCACCTTTTTAAGTGGTACATGCTAAAGCATTTAAACTCAAATAAGTGCACCCAGCAGAGGCATGAGAACAGCACCCTTATCACTGTGTCTGGTCTCAATTTCCCTTTGAAAATAGTCCGTGGAAATTGCTATGAAATGTGGGAAATGGCATTTTAATACCCAGTCACGAGTAAAAGCCCCATAACCCAGTTTGATTAGCCTACTTAAAAGATATTTTTGTGAAGGAAGGATTCAATGAAAGGAGTCTTTTAACCCCACTAAATCAAAGCTCACTGCACTGATAAGTGCAGCCTGAATACATTTTTTCTAGAACTTAAAGTCATGCACGTTATCATTTTCCCTTTTTTATGTTCAGGATTCATCATATTTATACTTAAATTGTTATATTTAGAAGGTGACCCGTTAAAGGCAAGTAATAAAACCCAAGGGTGGTGTTTTTAACAGAATAACATTTGCTTAATAATTTTGTGTGCCCTCTCGGGTAAAAACTTGGGTACATCTTGATTTAGTATTCAGTGGGAAATTAAAGTTCCCTCTTCCTGAAGAATCAGCTTTGATAAACGTGTGATGAATGTGTGTTTAACCAGAGTTGCATTTGTGTGGGGTGTCTGTTGTTTCTGCCACAGAGTCTCTGTATCTATAGTGCAAAAAAATATTTAAATAAGTATATGCATAGATAGATAGTATATATTAATATAGTACAGATAGATACAGCTGAACGGCCAATTTTAAGAGTGAAAAAAAAATTTTTGTTGGACGTTGTTATAAATGGGTTAGATTTTTTTTCACTCTTAAAGTTGGCCGTTCAGCTGTATCTCTCTCTACTATATTAATATATACTATCCATCTATGCATATACTTATTTAAATAAAAAAATAAGAAATAAAAAAAATATATGTTATATATATATATATATATATATATATATATATATATATATATATATATATATATATATATATAAACATATTTTTTTAAAATAAGTATATGCATAGATACCCATTTATAACAACGTCCAACAAAAATGCAAAAATATGTCCCATAATTTCAGAGAACTAATTATTTCTATTTGTCTTTTGTCACACCCTGTAATTCTGCTACATTAACATGGTCTAAAAAAAAAAAAAAAAAAATATATATATATATATATATATATATATATATATATATATATATATATATATTCACATTTTTTAATTTTTGTTGGACTTTGTTATAAATGGGTATCTATGCATATACTTATTTTAAAAAAATATGTTTTTTATATATAACATATATTTTTTTATTTCTTATTTTGTTATTTAAATAAGTATATGCATAGATAGATAGTATATATTAATATAGTATAGAGAGATACAGCTGAACGGCCAACTTTAAGAGTGAAAAAAAATCTAACCCATTTATAACAACGTCCAACAAAAATGCAAAAACGTGTCCCATAATTTCACCTCTTCACTGTTCGGAAAAAAAATAATAATGAGGGCATAATTTCAGAGAACTAATTATTTCTATTTGTCTTTTGTCACACTCTGTAATTCTGCTACATTAACGCGGTCTGTGTTTATTAATTGCTTTTCCAGCGTTTTGAATCCATTCCAAGAATAAGCTTGCCTGTTTTCCTTGGCCTTGTGCTTCTGGGAGAGCATCTTGCCACTAATTCCTAGCGATAACGCACATAATATCTACTCAGTATCTCTCCCGATTCTCGCTTCCTGCCTCTTGATGTGTGCTGCAAGTTTACACGACCCTGTGATTAGAGATAAAGTTCTTTGTTGCAAGATTAAACATCAAAACAGTTAAAGTGAAATTAAAATTAAATGAATGAGTGTCACTGAAGCAAAAAAGGCCATAATTAATGGTTCCCTTAATTGTCTTCATAAAATATTTGCATGGGCATAATTTGCATAATTTACATGTATTAATTAATCTTTCAAAGGCATTTTATGCTGAGAGAAGCCAAAAATTTCCTTTGTTTTATTTAGCATCTGATGAAATATTTATCCTCTTTAATGAACTTTTTCGTCTTGATTTGAATATAAAAATGCCAAAGTTTTAGCAGATTTTAATGAGGAGTTTCTTTTATAAAACAACATTCCAGCCATATGATTTTGTCCACTCGATCAGACAGACTTTTTTTTTGTTTTGTTTTGTTTTGTTTAATCTGTCGTATGCATCGTAGTTTACCTTCACACTGCTGAAACTAGTATTAAGTTAACTGATATATTGCAGTTAGTTCCCTGGGAAAATATTGTCCTCCCAGGCTGATATATTTCTTCAAAATATCATTTCTTCTTTTTTTATTCATGTTTTCTGACATGATTGTATTTACTATAATACTGTTATAGGTTTTCTTCAACGCCGTTAGTTATAAACCACATTTATTCATTAAAGCATGACATGAAGACACATCCTAGTAAAAACATTGCAAGTTTGCTGTTGCACGTAAGAGATTTTTCACTGTGTTTAATTTTTTCAGGATTGAGAGAATTAAAGCATAAAATATCACACTGATAGGCACCTCAAAACTTCCACAACAGTGCCCATTCCTTTTTTATTATTATTAAAACAAGCATATTTTTTATGTTATTTTTTTGTATCTTATTTCATGCCTGCAGCAGATATATTTCTACATTCTACTCCCATATTCATTCAGCTATATTTAATAAATTAATGGTCTAAAGCTTTAAGTCCAGAATGAATAAATGCTAAACAGTTCCCATTTATCCACAGCCCCTACTCCCACACCATCAGGGCTGTAGAGCGCAGCACAATTCACACAGTAATGACTTTTACAGTGCTAGTTGAATGGTGAGGGTCAGAGTGCACTACGTTAGAGACTCGGGTCTTCTTGCTGTAATTAGCCCTACTGTTTGTCTGTCTGTGTATCGTGGCTTTGTTGTTGCTCACACAGTACACCACATAGCCAGGCCACAATTAATCAAAGTTCACAGGGTTTCCGAGCTTATATTAATCAACCTTTCTTGTAGCGGACACCAGATTATTAGCGAGAAGCAGAAAAGTCAAAATGTTGGGATGATTTATGAGCGCATGGTTTACAGTCCGAAAACAGACGATTTTATTTGTGCAGCGCCCCGGCTCACGTTCTGTATTTTAACTTAACACGTTTTGTTTAAAATAGGTCACCCTTGAGGATATTTGAATGCTGTGTGAAACGCCTATTCTCGTTCCATAACGGCAAATGTTTTGTTCACTCTTGTGCTTTCTCAGTCTGTCACCGCTTTATGTATTTTGGGCCCTTTTTTCTGTTTTGAAACTGAATTATTTAGCTTACACTGCCAAAAACGAGGGAACGTTGCTCAAAGACAGAAACGGTGCGTCTCACGAACACGGGAAATGTTCGAGTAATAAACGTCAAACAAGCTCCTGAGCCATGCCTAACAGATGCTTTTACCAACAGAAGCAGTGAGCGGCCGCTGTTCACTCAGGCATGCGCCCGCTGCGAATGTTCCCTGCAAATGGACAATGCTCATTAGATTGCAGGTGCCGAGAGATAGCGGCTAAGAAGAACGGCTGCCTTTTTCAATAAACACCTTCTCCACCCAGGAAGTGTCATTTATAAACCATTTTACATCATGAGTGCAATATAACGGTCGCCTGAGCGTGTTCGGTGAAATGTCTTAAACATATATGACAGTGTAGAAAAGTCTTACTGCAGTGTAGGAATAGTGATTTTTGTGTAACACATCACCAGAGTCCTACTGTAGATCTGACAGACTTTTATGTGAAAAAAAAATTATATTAAAACTAAACGTTTAATTACATTTTGCTGTTATACAATTTGTCTATGTTCAAGTCTGGATCAATTCAATACAATTTTTTAATGTCTATTATTTGTATAGCAGTTTTACAGGGATATAAACTTTAACACTGAACACTAAAAATTCTAACAAATTGTACACTTTAACATTTAAATATGACATGAGGCTCAAGTATAATAAATATACAAATAGAAATATAGGGCTAACATTTATGAATTATACAGTATAGTAAGTTTAGATATTTCTTTGAGACAATGTCCATTGTTAAAAGCTCTATATAAATAAAATGGAACTGAATTAATTATGTTTTTTAATTAAAATTAATTCAATTGAAAAGGTTATTTTTTACTCAAACTATTTTAGTCTCATGTACAGTATAAATACTCCACCCACAGGCCACAGAGTGTCCAGTATATTTTGTACAATAGTCTAAAGTAGCTCTGAGGTTTGTGTTTGTAATATAGTTAGAGAAGCAGTATGAGGAAACATTGTGAGAGATATGATAGATAGATATTATGATAGTGAGGAGTCACCGTCTGTCAACACCACAGATTTGGTACATTACAGCATAATGAAGTTATAGTAGTGATAGAATGATATGATTGATATTATAGTCAATTATGCAGAGTTACAATGCAGAGTATAATGAGTTTTATCAGTAGTTTTACAACCCTCAAGTTCATCTTCAGCACTAAAATTACACTAAAATTCATAATAGTTATTCTGTTCTGCAGCTGATCTGTATTTCTGTATTAAATTTCTCTCCTAACTGTATAGTTATTTTTATATTTTTATGGCCCAGGCAGTTGAAATAATATTTCCATTGCAGGTCATACTCTCAGTCTAAATATTTAGAATAATATTTTATTGAAAAAAAAAAAAAAAAAAAAAATATATATATATATATATATATATATATATATATATATATACACACACACACACACACACACACACACACGGGCAGGAATTAAGGCAAACATGCTAACCATGTTCTAATACACTATATAATATATATTTAGTTTGCTAGTGATTTGATATATATATATATATATATATATATATATATATATATATATATATATCCCAACATCACACTCAGCAAACTAAAAATCATGATTTTATATAGTGTATTAGAACATGGTTAGCATGTTTGCCTTAATTCCTGCCCGTGTGTGTGTGTGTGTGTGTGTGTGTGTGTGTGTGTGGAGTTTCTTCCTGTACTTTGGGGTTCCCTCAGGCACTCAGATTCCCTTCCCCAGTCCAAAGACATGCTCTAAATTGTCTGTAGTGTGTGAACTGGTGTGTGAGTGTGTGTCCAATTGTGCCATGTGATGGATTGGCAGCGTTTCCAAGGAGTCCCCCACCTGGTGTCTCCCACCTTGAGGGACTTGGTGTAGGCTCTCAGTTTCTGCAGTCCTGCAGGATGGACAATGCTTTTTACTGAACAATGGCTTTTTACTGTTTTTACTGAGAATGAATAATTTACTCACTCATCTCTATTCTCTTTTCTGTTTCTGTATTTCTTTACCTACAGATGGAAGACTATTTTTGAAAACTACCGTGATGTACTGATGCGACGAAGCGGAGGACTTAGGAAAGCTTTCATATGAAGATTTGAGAGACGTCATATGAATTGTGCCCTCTCCAAGGGGCTTTTTAGTTACAAAAACAGGTCAATCTTATGACAGAGGCTCCATGGAAGTGACTGAGTTTGTCCCGCAGCCTAAAGGAGGGCCGAGGCAGAATGTAGAATTAGGGTTCTTCTTCTCCAGTATCAACAATATATCATGACAGATTATGGATGGGGTTAAACATGTCAGCTGTTCTGAAGGCAACAATTTGAGCACAGTAAACTGTACCATGAGGTACACATGGTGATTATATTTACAAAAGAAAAAAATCCACAGCACTGAAGATTTTTATACTGTATTTAAAACCAGCGAGAAAGCTTTGAAAAAGAAATTCAGATCCAGGGGTTTTTGTTTTGTAATGAAAAATGTTAAAACCTTAATGTCATATGTTAAAATTCCTAGCTTGGAGAAAAAAACAGCCTCTGAAAATGTGAATTTGAATATATGTTGATCGGTAGTAATGACTAATCTTTGCTTTAAATGTTTTCTAAATTAGAAAAAGAAAAAAATACAATCAATTTTCATTTTTATCATTGTTGTACATACATGAACAAGAATTAGGTTAACCTGCTCACTTTGTTATGTGTATATAAAGTTAAAAAAAAAAAAAAAAAAAAAAAAAAAAAGGAGGTATTGTGTATGCAGTAGATCTATTAGGAAAAACAATACCAACATTTATATTGACTTTATAGATTTGTTTCTGAGCCATTGTTCTTTCTGATAGCTGCCATTACGCTGAGGAAGCATGCAGGCATGTAAATGTTTGTCCTGAATTCCTGTTACTCAATAAATACTTAACTGTGCTGAACAACTACACATGTCTATGGCTTGTTTCTCTTACACATTTATACAGCTGACTAAAACAAAACAACGAGTACAAACCTGGATCCTTGTTAATGTTTAAAATGTCTACTTGTTTAAAATCTCTAATGGACATGAATGTTGTCCAAATGATGAGAAACCAAACCTTTGTTCAAGCCTTAGTTACTTTTATAAGAGAAGGTGGGCTTTCTCTGAAAATATTTTTGGAGAAGAATAGAACAACAATAGTGACGTGACGTGATATGCAGCTAAGTATGGTGACCCATACTCAGAATTTGTTCTCTGCGTTTAACCAATCCAAAGTGCACACACACAGCAGTGAACACACACACCATGAACACACACCCGGAGCAGTAATAATGTATGTGATGTATGTATCGCACCTCCAGCACTTGGGGATTGATTCCTATCTCTTATCCTCTGCATGGAGTACTGTATATATGTCCTCCCACTGCTTTTGGAGGGTTTCCTCCAGGTACTCTGGTTTCCTCACCCAGTCCAAAGACATGTTTTAGGCTGATTGGCATCTCTAAATTGTGTGAATGAGTTTGTGATAGTACCATGTGATAGACTGGCACCCAATCCAGGGTATACCCACCTTATGACCTGTGCCGTTGGGACAGACTCTGGGTTTCCTGAGACCCTGTGTTGGACCCTTTGTAGGACCCTTTGTAGGACCTTGTGACCCTGTGCATGTCCTGTGTAGGATAAAAGCTACAGTAAATGGATAGATGGAAATAGATATGATAAAGATAAAGTCGCTCCATTATTAAGGAGCTAAAAAAAATTCACAGCAGAATGCATGCTTTATAGCAAGCTTTTTAAAGTCACCACCATGAACTGTTGCCATGAATAACATACAGAGAGCACATTGCAGTTTTATTGTAGGGCTTTACTCAAGATGCCATTTTTTCTGAAGGTAATTTATAAATAATTCAAGTCTTTTTTTTTTAATACCATGCATTATTTATTGTCTTGATATTTAGTAATACCAGTGTCTCAATGAGAAACAGTGAGTTTTTGATAAAATGTGTGAGGCTAACCTATGCATCAGCAACATTAAAAATGATCCACAACCGGTAAAAAATCCAAACATACATCTGAGAGGTAGAACACAAACGTTGGTCTCTGACAGACTTTAACCTTTCATCATCAGAGGCAGGCTCCATGACTGATGTTAATTCAATTTAAATCAATTTTATTTGTATAGAGCTTTTAACAATGAATGTTGTCTAAAAGCAGCTTTACAGCCAATAAGAATGAGAAATATAGTACAAAAAGTTTATTACACAGAGATTAATATTAGACAAAAGTAGTATTTTCCCTTAATGAACAAGCCTGGAGTGACTGAGGTGACTGTGGTGAGGAAAAACTCCCTTAGATGGAAGAGGAAAAAACCTTAAGAGGAACCAGACTCTAAAGGGAACCCATCCTCATTTGGGTGACACTGGAGGGTGGGATTATGAGTAATGTCCTTTATACAGTACGACATGTTATTTTATGAAGAGACGCCATTCAAGGGATGACACACTGTACATTTAATCTACACATTTTGGAAATGTTGTAATGCTGAGCAGAAGGTCATGTGTTCAAATCCCTAGACTACTAAGCTGCACCCTTAACCCTCTCCTGCTCAGTTATATACATATAAATGTATGTTGCGCTGGATGTGGGTGTCTGCCAGGTACCATAAATGTAAAAGCATTCTCTGGGTTTTTTTTGTGTATCACTATTGTGTGATCAGTCCAAAAAAAATATCCTGGTTTAGAGTTTTCCCCTTTTTTATTTTGAAAGTTTTTAAAAGTTGTAATTCAAATACTATTTGTAGTTGTATTAACCTGCATTTCACAGGAAGTCTTGTAGGTCTCACATGGAGACGGTTTTATATCATTTTACCTCAAAACAAAAGATGTTTTCTCCCTACTGCATATGTCCTTTATTCCTCTGAGACAGCCTGAGCAGCTCCTACATTCTGTCTGATGAAACCATGTATCCTCATGACTAGGTTCCATCATCTTTCTTGCTTGAATTTCAAGTGTATGCAATGATGAAGTTTATAACAAAAGCCTTGCAAAATCACCTGCCAATTATAATCAACAAGGGATTTCAAGACATATACAGTAAGACATGCTGTAGGAAAAAAAAAGTGTTTGGTTGATGTGCTTAATTGAATTTATTAACAGGTGAAGTATAAATCATTCTCCTTCTCTAAGTAGACACGTATTAGTGACAAATCTGAAATCTTCTTAACTTTTCTCTGCACTTTCTGTCATTTATATTTATAAAGCAGGGGCTTTAATAAGGTCAGAGCCACATGCAGAACCTGAAATGTGGTTCCTACTGTTTGACACCATAATATAGACTCAGATGTTAGTTATATTATTCCTATGTGAACAGTGGGGGAAAATTCTATATATTATTCAAAATGAGCAAATGATATCTTCTAAACAGATACAGGATGTACACGGTTATCATTTGTTTCCTTGCCAAATAAGGTTCACAGGGCAATTTTGTGCACATGGTGTTTTTGTGTCATGGTGGGCATAAGCAAGTGGGATTAAAAAAGACCCAAATCCTATACATGTCTTTAGTTGAGAGCAGCTGAATTTTGAGAGAGAATTAGAGAAAATTTTTGAAACAGTGCTAGATTTCAAGGTTATAAAAAATATAGATAGATAGATAGATAGATAGATAGATAGATAGATAGATAGATAGATAGATAGATAGATAGACAAACAGACAGACAGACAGACAGATAGATAGATAGATAGATAGATAGATAGATAGATAGATAGATAGATAGATAGATAGATAGATAGATAGACAAATTCATAGATATACTGTATAGACAGACAGACAGACAGACAGATAGATAGATAGATAGATAGATAGATAGATAGATAGATAGATAGATAGATAGATAGATAGATAGATAGATAGACAAATTCATAGATATACTGTATAGACAGACAGACAGACAGATAGACAGACAGACAGACAGATAGATAGATAGATAGATAGATAGATAGATAGATAGATAGATAGATAGATAGATAGATAGATAGATAGATAGATAGATAGATAGATAGATAGATGTTTTTTCTTTTTTCCACAACATTTCCAGTAATGATATTTGTTAAATAAAATGTAAACATTTGATTACAAGAAGTTTTGTCTTTGGGCTACAAGTCTGTATTAAAACAGGATAAGGTTTCCCTTGGGTTTATACTGCAGTAAACTAAACTTGCGAAGATCGTAGTTGTTTACATCGCTGCTTTAAAAAATACAACATGGTAGTTCATGGCAAAAAATAAAAAAAGAAGTGTGTTAATATAGTGACAGAAAAACAAATCATATTTGCTGTACAGTATGTATAGTGTCATTATGAATAGATCTCTCTGTGCTTCAGCTTTAACATCAACAATTAAAGCCTTCAATTTATTGTAATCCAATGTAAATGAATAATTACTTGTGTATGCTAATGGAAGGGTGTAAATTTTTGCATGCAATGAAAGAAAAGTTGTGTATAATATTACATAAGCAGCCTGCGCATATTTTAATCTGAAGGGCAATCAAAATTGTTCATGGTTGAGTTGTAAAACACGTGTTATTGAACAATGACAATATCTAGTAGAATAAAACCATTCAAGCTTGGCATTGTGTGCATGCAGTAATACACCAGACAGTACTGAGAAATGATACCTTTCATTCTCTCTGCCTCAATAGGCACAATATTCCAAAGAAATAACTTCCTCTGAAAGACAGCTTTGTTACACCAGCGTCTGTTTTTTTTTTTTTTTTTTTTTTTTAATTTTCTGGCATGAATTTTCAGCTAATTCTAAATGATGGCTTTTGATTTATAACAAGGCTCAGACTTAAAGCTCATTAAAACACGGCAAGAAGTCAGAAGAGGAAGAAGAAGCTACACTTTATTTGTCACATTCACATTTACACAGTAAAATCCAAATTATTTTCTTCACATATCCCAGATTGTTAGGAAATTTTGGTACTTTTTTGTACTTTATTTACTCCTTGTTGTTTGTTTGTTAGTTTGTTTGTATGAAACTTTAAAAAAAGGGAATAAGAATCGATATTGTGTGCACAAACCTCTCCTGTAAGCACTTTTGATGGCAATGTGTTGACACTGCAGTACCTTTTCCTCCCATTTGCATAATTTTAAAAAGCATGGCTGTAACAGAGATGAATAATTGACTGATCGTTGCATAATTAAATACAGCATTGTATAAATTCAAGGTCTTGGATGTTTCAGGCTTTTTTTGATCTTGTTAAAAATAAGGTTAAAGTTTCAATCAACCTTGAAAAAAACGACATATATAGTGGCAATCAATAGATGACTGTAACCTCATATTGCCAAGTCTGACCCATCTCATGAGCATAAAATGTTTCTAGCTCAGGCATGTGAAACTTGAACTGAGAGGATTTTAGGCAATAATGAAGCCACAAAAGGACTGTCCATCACACTCTTATAGTTTCCGCCTTCTTCCCCTCTACATTGTTAAGTCTACAGTCGAGGCAGACTCAGTATTCATAACACAAGTCTCTTATATTTTTTACAGACTGTGCGTTTCTACACTTTAAGTCCTCTCAGACAGAAACCATAGCACACTGCTACATGTTCTGTTCTGCTCCAGCTGTGCAAATGGGTTTGACCCTGAAGCTAAAATTTTAATGCCAATGCTCATGCTGTAATAAATTCATTTCTGTTCTGAATCATGATTATGAGGCACAAACAGAAAAATATCCAGTGTACATTAGTCACAGCGTGTAATGCAAGTTCATGGGAAGTGTGTGCTTGGCTGCTCTTGGACCTTATAAAGACAATCATTTCACACAAGTGTTATATTTCCAGTCTTTAATTGATTCTGCTCTGTCTGCTTTTGTTTCAAGTCAGTACAGATGACTCTACAGATAAGACCTCTGATGTTCAGTGAGACCTTCAGCCAACATCTCATACAAGAGTTAAATATAACTGAATATAAAGTGAATAGAAGTGAACTCCCAGTCTCTTTCAGATTAGTCCTAGCTTTCAGTAAGTTCTCTCTCTGTTTCATCTAAATGATCACAAAGGAATATAAAAAAAGTGGTATGATTTAACCCTACAAACCCTAAAGTTCATTCTTTTCCAATATACATCTCTCTCTCTCTCACTCATTTTCTACCGCTTATCCGATTCCAATATACAACATGTACTAAAATGTTTCATTTCGCCAATCATAAAGCTAATTATTAAAGAATGATATTTTAACCTTTTTATAGATATATTTAATGTTGTGCAAAATCCATGAGACAAGATATTATACATTGATATGAACTGATACGAACAGATATTCACTTTAGGGTTCACTGTTTTAAAAATCTTTTAATTCTAGCTGTCCATATACCCATATCCAGAGCAACTTACATTATTTATCTCGTTTTTATACAAGGGTACAATTGAAGGTTAAGGGCTATGCACAAAGTAGACACTTTTTGGACCTGGGATTCAATCTCACAATTCCCATCAATGGTTCAACACCTTAACCACTAAGCTACCACATCTCCACTGTTTCTACATCCCTGACTGTTGCATAGTACTGACAGTTGAGACTCCTTTCAAAACTTCAAACTAAAACATGCTTTTAAAGACAAACATGGCTGCTCTGGACTATACATCTTATAGCCCAAGCACCTTGTCACGTTCACAAATTCCAGACTTCTAATCATGCACTCCTGTCATTAATCATCACTATATATTGGACTCTCTCTCTCTCTCTCTCTCTCTCTCTCTCTCTCTCTCTCTCTCTCTCTCTCTCTCTCGCTCTCTCTCTCTCTCTCATACACTTGCTGCAAAGTAAATGCTCAGTTTGTTTGTGTATCTGACTTTAAGCTTGCTATTTCTGTTAACTTTATTCTGGTTTTGACCTTGGTAGTTTCCTGGTGTTTGTGTTTTGACTTTTCCTGTATGGAGAAGGAAATTACCCACTGGTCAACTCATTGTCACTACCTGGTCAACTCATCGTGACCTCATCTTTTGTGGAAAGCCCAGAGGACATACCCCCATTTACTATGCCATGGCCTGACGGTAGATTTCAGTAAGGAGGAAGTCAGCAGGATTTACTAGTTGTGGTAACTGGGGATGTGGTTAAGGTTAAGGTGTTGGGCTACCAATCGGAAGGTTGTGAGTTCGATTCCTACATCCACCAAACTGCCACTGCTGGGCCCCTGAGCAAGGCCCTTAACCCTCAATTGCTCAGTTGTATAAAAATGAGATAAAATGTACAGTAAGTCACTCTGAATAAGGGCATCTGCTAAATGTTGTAAATGTAAATGGTAAAACCAAACCAAACTCAAATACTGGTACCATCAGCCTCTAGTCCCTGCAGCTCTCGAGCAATTCCAGGTAGGTTATCACCCCCTCTGGCCACAATGAATACTGTGTGGTGTTTTATGGACTATCTTTGGTCTTTTAGTGTCTTACAACTACATACTGAGGGACATGCTGGAGAAATACATCTTTGCTTACATCTACAACATCCTGATCTACTCCCCCTCCTACGAAACTCAAGTGTTTCACATCCGCCAGGTCCTCCAGCCTGTACCTCATTCAGCACCATCAACCCTGATGGAGTCACCTAAACCTGGGTAAAGACCTGAGCTTCTTTTCTGACTAATGCTCTGGTACTTCTAAATTCTAGGGTACACTGTCAGTGACTGGGGCCCTCAGTTCACCGCTCAAGTGTTGACCAGCTTTATGGAAAACTGGGATAAAGCTGCATGATAACATTTAAGGGGGAGGACCAGAAAATGCAGGTCAGCCTTCAAACTGAACTTTCCAGATCACAAAATGGCCCCACACACACACACACACACACACACACACACACACACACACATACAGACAGTAAATGCTCAATGCTTGTTTGTGCATCTTACTTTACCAAACCTAATATTTCTGTGATTGCTGTTATCATTTTGACCTTGTTAATTTCCTGGTTTTTGCCCAGTTCATTCTGTTTGATGGATGTTTCTTTGCATCGATCAATCGTATCCATATCAGCCTTCACACACGCATAGTTAGACACTATGTGTGTAAAAAAATGTTTATTTGGGGGTCTGCATACAAACTTCTGTGCATTTAAACCATTCAGAATGAAGAATGTACCAGCAATATACTGCATTTTTTATAATGACTTACTCTATAGAAAAAGTAATCCAGTGCCACTGAAACAACAGGACGTGCTTGATTTAATATTCTCTACATGGACTGCACTTTTCTAAAACTCCTCTTTTTCATCTGATCATCTTCCATATGAGCTGGCGTTAATGTTATTAGGTGGCGCTTTGTGAATTACACTTAATGGTTCAGCCTTGTGTGACATTCACCATACTATTAAACTGAATAACATGCAAAACTATCAAAGACTTTCCAAATGTCTGACTTTCTGTTCCTCATCTGAGCATCTTAGTGTCGGCGAGGAAGGAAATCGGTATGGCTTGATTGAACACAAGATAGACTTAATGTCATCTAATCAGAAAGACCATTATGTATTAGTGAGAGCACCAAACAGAATTATCTGACAAGGGGCAGGCCACATTATCTAAATTAACATTTTGCAAGCATGAACATGCCAGGCCGCAGTGGAAAATGAAAGGCTACAGGAGTGCGGCCTGCATTTAGACATTCGGGCAGTAATTATTAATTTATGCTTGTCTGTGGTCTTAATGAAAATGAAAGCCAGGAGAAGAGAACAGGGAGGGATAATGTGCCGTGAAATTGAGTTTCATTTGTTCAGGGGCCACCTTTTAACTTTTCCTTTCTTCCCAGGAAATGAAACCAACCAGAGTTCTTGTGTGTTTTTCCTCCCACCCCTCCACCCCCACCCCTTGTCATCTGGCCCAGACTCAGACAATCTTGACCTTTGCAGTATCTGTAAATATCCTGTCTCCTGCCATAATCTACTTTATAGAGCCAGAGTTCAATGATTACTATTGCTTCTTCAATAACCACTGAACATGTGAGCCCTTTGTGTTCTATTTAATGATCACACGGAGAACCGAGCCAGTTAAAGATTGGAGAATGTTGAGAACTGCACTAAAGAAGGGTTCAACAAGGGTGCAATCACACCTTGTACGAATATAATAGGTTATTTATCTTTTTAAAACTGGATACGCTGTGATCCCCAAATTGCATTAAATACATTGCTATAAAAATAAATTGTCACTGAGTCATTTCTTAGAAAGCAACCTCTTCACAGAAAAAAAGTGAAAATGGAGCATTGGATTTGTCTTCATTTCATGGCTCTGTCAGAAGGAAAGCATGGAAAGATATTCTGCAAGAAAACACACACACACGCACACACACAAAGCCGCATACACACCCGTACATGTGTACACACACATACACGCAAGCTATTAACCTTCCACCAGCTCATCAACTTTATTTTGCAATCTTCCTTCAGAACCATTAGAATACCCTGAAGAAATGACTTTCCAATTAAAGGGGATCCAGCAGAAGAACGCCTTTTTATCTCCAACTCCTGGTGTTCTTTATTCCAATCATTGAAATTGGAATTGATTTTTCAATTTAGCCACTGACTGCTATGGACACACCAAATAGGGAGCCCAAATAGAGTTGCATTTTGAAATATTTGTCATGGTATTGCATCCCTCATAAATTCACAATGGCTGTGCTCACCTTAATGTGTTTTCTATGATGCCAAAACAAATGATAGATTTTAGCTCAGTGTAGTAGAAGAAATTTGAATTGTTTTTTTTTTGCCCTCTTTGAAGGGTAGACTGGCCTTATTTAGCTTCGACAAGTATGAAATTAGGAACTTATAAAGTATATCAGTTAAAATAAATAACCACACACTGTGTATATCTTATGTGCTTCATGTGTTTCAAATGTGTTTCAGATAGTATTTCTTCATTCTAGGAGATCCTAAATTGTAAAGAAATCCTTATTGTCAACTAATATCAAATCAAAGTCCCAGTTAACTGTTTGACTGCTAAGACAAAGACTGTGTGTATGATTTTTACAGGCCTCAGATTCTGTGCACTCCTGCCTCTAACAAGCCCAGCCATCAGCACTGTAAGGTCCACATGCCTTGGTCTGGAGGAAACAGTTGTCTTCTTCAATTACTATCGGAATCAAATGTACTTGTTTTTCTCCAGCCGGGCCTGAGAAGTCCTCAGCTGCTTTATAATGAGCATTTATTGTTTCCCCAGCTACGGATACCACTTTTTATAGGGTCAGGTTCAAGGCGAAATGATTTTTTTCTGTGCTGTTCAACAGGAGCGTTTAGAGCAGAAAGGAGTAGGTCTCGACTGATGGTTCACTCTCAGCTTCATGACAGCTGTGCTAGCTTTTTTACCTCTCTCTGGGTCTACTGAGCTGTTTAATATAGTTGTGCTACAGGAATACAAGATTAATGGACACAAAGCATGGGTGGCACTTGTGAGGAGATGCAGGACAGACCAGGCCGGCAGCCATCTGTTTGTCTTACCATTAACAGCTCTGTTAATGGTGAACATGCAGACCAGACCACAGTACCTCGGTACCATCAGAGGAAACTGTGTGTTCTTCTGACAACATACAAGAGTACACTTCGAGGATCTTCACCTCTGTCCCTCTGAACAGTTTTTTTTCTGATCACTGTAAAAAAGGACATACCATATTTGTGTGAATATGGTATGAAGGGGTGTGGTTAAATGTGCTGCTGAGATTGAAGTACAGACTTTGCGCAGTGCAGCACAGCACCGTTTTCATAATGACACAAATGGATTTCGTGTACAAATTTTATATTGATTTTTAGTGCTGCAATAGAATTTTAATTTGAATGCCAACCGTCAAAAATCCCCAATCATTGTGTAGGCTAAATACACAGCGATCACTCTAATACAGAGTGAAAAGCATTAAAGAGTAAATGTGCTTGAAGTAAAATAGGAAACGTAGACAGAATGACACATTCACAACGATGTCACAGCAAAAGAGCAGATTCTTTCTCATCAGCATGGATTCCCAGGAAAGTGCTATAAAATATAAGATTCAGGCTATATTGTGCAGTCCATATGCTTGATACATCATTAATACATCATATAAGCTAGGTGTAATAGTTTAATTCCACAACACAGTATAACAAATACTAACTTTCTCAACGTTTTTTCTCAATCGATCTGAACTCTCATGGGTCACTGCATAGACTACTAATTGTCTGATTACATTACTGTATGCCTGGATATACTGTATATGCAGTTTACACTTCACTTAAGCCCAGGTAAAATTGAACAAGTGTGTTACAAGTGTGTGTCACAGCTATTTTGGATTTAAACGCTAATTAAAATAGAAATTCACATTCTGCACAAATACAGCTTTCAGCAGGAATTTGCCTTAATAGCCACAGCTGACTTAGTATTTTGGTGACATGGCAAATGTCTTATGGTAAAATAAGGATGACTACTTTAAATAGTCAACATGCACAGGACTGTTATAAGAAATAGGAAGACTATTAACTTTGTGCTTAAGTTCAGCAAAATATCGTCTTCTCCCCGGATCTGTACTAAGAGGGCTGAGAAAATGCCACCGCCTCTGCAAATTTTGAATGTCACAACCAGTTTTGTGCCACTCCACCCATTCCGATGCAGTGCATTCATTAATTTATGAGCACAAAAAATAGCAACTGGCAAACGCTAAAAAAGCTGGCTTGCGCCCAACCAAAATAGCAATATGCATTAACCATCAAATTACTCTTTTGTGTGCACTAAAATAGAACCCTCAGTCTCTTACTGCTTGTTTCTTTTTCGTTGTCTTCCTCCATATCGCTCCCCAATTGTATTTTTTACCTCTCAGTCAAGTGGGGCTGGTAAAAGTCCAGAACAGTTGCAGCATGTTTAGAGGGATGAAGCCACGAGTAAAGAGTGATTAAGACGTTCTCTTGAGGCAAAACAGATCATTCACATAGACAAGATGCCATGTAATCAAATTAAGCTGAAAATGTAGAAAAAAACCCTTCAGGTTCTTTATGCATTTGAAATGAAACAGAAATGTCCTCAGAACTTCATCAAATATTGGCCTCTGCTCAAATGTTGCACGGTATCTATCCCACTACTCGGTTGCGTGTGCCTGACAGGCTGTAATCAGTGTGAAGGTTTAATAGGCCTCAAAACTTTAGGGTTATTATTCGGAAATAACTGCCTCAGTCTTTGCTTTTGTGCTTATTCTCATTCTGCCAAACCGTCTAATGTTAAACAACAACCTTGTTTTTCTCTAACGGTGTCGACATCTGTAAAGCAAAATGAAGTTTCCTCTCTGAGTATCAATCTTGTAATTGAGCTCTCAGAGCTAGCTACGTGACATGCACACACAACCATGCTCTCTGCTCTCAGATCCCTAGACAGCATTCCCCTGTGCTGTCTTGCTGAAGAGCTGTTCTTTGCGTTCTCCTCCTCCAGCCACAGCACTCTCGCTCTTTAGGCTTCGACCTGGGACCCTAGTGGGGCAGCTATATGATTTGCCTTTCAATTATTCTGAATAACAGGGAATCTCTGTATAACAAACCATGACAAGGACATGCAGTCAAGTTGTAGATTGGCTTTTAATTGTTTTTCTCAGTGGTGATTTCAATAGGAGTAACTCAGAAGCAAGGGAAAAGAGCGTTAAGCTTCAGAGAGGTATAAATCAGCCTTGAGAAAGTGAGATATATGGAGTATCCATTTCATCTTAACACAGATGTCTTGTTGAGGCAGGAGTAGGGCGATATTTTCGAAATGTTAGCTTTTGCGTCTTATCTCAGATGTAATCCGAGCCCTTGTTCTGCCGTCGCGATCCAACGGATCATGTGGATAGTTAAGTGAGGTTAAATTAAATATTAACCTGATCTGATCATAGCCCCCTGTCTACACACTGCTGCACAATTAAAACCAGAACACCTAACACTCTTTCCCTGCTGGACGCAGTCAGGAACACGCTACTTTATGAACCAAGAATAAATCTTGGCCTAATCTATTGAGAACCTGACAAAAGGAGCCCAAAGTTTCAAGGCACTTAGCTGAGTAGTGTAGAAAAGGGTCTTACATTATTTATACCCTTTAATGGTGCCGCAATCCTTAGCGTGTGAATCAGCAACAACATAATGCGCTAAAACAGCCACAGCTGTAATCAAAGCCATACATTCTCATCCTTGTCCTCCTGTGCTAACTGGTGTGGGTCAGTGGGAGTCATCTTTGCATTGAGCACTTTCTTGATGAGAGATTCTACCTTTTAATAAAGATTAAGCATTTCGAGGTAGAGTGTGTTTTGCTGCCTAGATAAGATTTCTGAGTGCAAGCTACTGTGAGTAAATACTGGGACCATAGGGACTGCACAGAGCATTAACACTGTAGCTTTAACACTGTAAATAAGCACTAATGAAGGGTAAAAAGCAGTGCTTTTTTCCAGTTGCTTTCATGGAAAGTATTTGATGAAAAAAAGACAGTGGAAAGAATGTTTTCCCCTCACAATAACCAGGCATGGCAACACTATTGAGACCTAAGTAGAAGGTTAGATTTAATATTTGGATAGAAGAAGACAAGGACAGTGTAGTAAAAAGTAAAAAGTGACTAGCATACAGTAAGTAGGACCATCTCGGAGATACACAACGCTGTTCATTGGGCTCAGACCGGTTTGCTTACAAGCCGTGCAATTTACAAGAGGAAAGTGATGACTCTTTAGGGAACTGAGCCCGAAATACAACCAGGAGCTCAATGACATCTTAAATGTTCACCATTGAAAAGACAATTGTTAATCAGTCATAAAGCTCCCGTGTTAATCTGAAAAGGAAGTCTTTAAGAAAAGGAGTTCACAATCAGCCACTGTGATTAGAGCGAATTTTGTGATTGTATGCACATCTGTACTGTGCGATAATGCGTTAACAATGTGTATTTGACATTTACTGCTCCATCAGATTTTTATATATACTTACTCACCAGTTTATTAGGTATAGAAATCTAGTAACTAATAAACTGGCAGCCGAGTGTATGCTTCTCACTTTAATGCTCATGAACAGTAGAATTCCATTATAAATCCCACGGCGCTGTGAAGACATATAGCATCTGCGAAGCAAAGAAATAACACCGTTTCCATTCCATTTAACTCACTGCAGAAGCAGAGGAGCAATATCCTAGAGAACAAATACGACGTGGCCCTCTCTGATCATCACTTGATAGTGCGGTGACAAGCAAACTCTATTAAGCTGTCTTCAAATATGCAAAATGATATGATTTTACAATGATTACATATTCACTTCCCAGCTGGCTGGCTCCATGCAACTCCATTTGTCATTGACTATTGTGTCCAATTATATGATTAGCTTTGAACACTCCGGCACTTGGAGAGCTCTTGTGTGTTCCAGTGCACTGACTGATTCACAAACAAAGTCATTACAACACGTATTCACACATATCAAATAACAAACAGATGGCCATTGTGCGCGCCGCCTGATTTATTTGCAGCATGAGCTGCTGAAAAAATGCTAGTTTTTTGTCGGGCTTTGTTTAGTGCTGACTGGTTTTATATCCAGAGAGGAGCATCTGGCTGCCGAGGCGGTTAAATCAACTCAAATGAAAGACAATCTTGTTTTCATTAATTTTTCTATGACAAAAGCACTTGTTATGAAGATTCAAAATTATCCACAAAGCTTTGTGTTAATTCATCACGCATGCTGGGCTGCGGTGTCTGCATCAGGGAGTGTTTACCTCCTTTGAAGTACGTACAGTATGTCAACTAAGCTGTCTGTGGTGCATGCTGGGAAGTTTGCAAAACTATTCTGACTATTCAGCTATGACTGAAATCACACACTCAGCTGTTCAATATTTTCCAAATAGACTATACTACAGGGAGGCTGAACTACCTGCACTTGGTTTTTATCCTTTACAGCACATGCGCTACATGTTCAACTGTACGTTTTACGTTTTCTCGAGCTCTGTGACATGTTTTTTGGATCTTGCTTAACATATAGAGGTAACATACACTGATATAAACTGAGGAAGATGCTGGACTGAATTCAGCCAGTATTTAGTAATGAGCTAAACATAACGAACCATTATTTTATTACAAATGATCTAGTAACCTGTAAAAACATAATACAGAAGTGTTTAAATTAGTTTATAAACAATGCTTACTTTCTTGCTTAGTTGCAAAAAATCACCTCTCAACTTTAACTAAACATTATTTAAAAAATCATTAGGTAACAAGCTAACAGTAAGGTACAGCTTATTTTAAAATATAAGAATTTCAGGAATAAAAAAAGACATTGAGTGTAAAAAAATGTAAGCACCATAGCATTTTATCTAATCTACTGCTCTTCATGTGCATAATAAAATAGATCAATTTGGTCAAAATAAATAGAAAAATTTAAAGAGTAAAGTAAAAATCTAAATCTAAACGTTAATGCAAATACTATAGCTGGTTTAACTTATTTTTAATTTTGTTTATTTATTTTCCTTGTACCAATAGATCATTTTAACAACAAAAACTACAAAAAACTTAACCATGTTTTTTTTTTTTTTACTAAAGCAGCAATTATTTTCATTTTTACATCCATCTCTGATGATTATTATAGTAACTGACTATTAAAAAAAAAAAATAAAAAAATAAAAAAAAAAAAAAAAACACCTTGTAGTAGTAAGGCATCACACCACCGGTCACTGATAATTTTCCAATAACAGCAGGTCTCATCCTGTTTTACTGCAGCAGTTTGCAAGACTGACAGGTCGTTTGTTGTTTATCCATTTGTAATTACATCCAGTGATCTGTAAAGAAAGTTAGATCTAGTTATCATTTATACTATAGGAGATATAAACTTCTTTCCCTCACCAGTCTATTACTGTACTTATTTTCTCTTATTTTTTATGTCCAGAACTTACATTTTACCTCAATTTTTATATAACTATGTAATTGAGAGTTAAGGGCCCAACAGGGGATTCTTGGCGGACCTGTGATTTGATCTCACACCCACCCGATCAGTGGTCCAACACTTTAACCACATCACTATAAAAACTGCACAACAAAATCGCAGCATGATTCTAACAAACTCCTCTGTCCTAAAGTCTTTCCTTCTGCAGAAAACTAATAGAAACAGCTTTTAATTCTAACTGGCAGCTTGTAAAATACTAACACAAGAGTCTCTTTCCATAAATGTTAAACAAATGTTATACATCTATTTAGTCAAAGCTTGACCATATCTATGTTTTTATCTTGTCCCTAACAAATGCATCCTTTAATACTGCAGTATTATTTGGATTTAAGGGCATAATCCTTTGTACTTGAACTTCTGGTTAATTAAAGATATTAGAATGGGTACTTCAATATAAACCATGCAGAACAACTGACAGAGCTGCAGAAAAATGTTAAAGTAAATAATTCACCACCTTCTTGACCATGCGACAGCTCTTGCGTTTTGTATAGTTGAACATTGTTTAACATGTCCATCAGTGTGTAGAATGTAGGAATGGCACGAGAAGCAGCCTCAGTAGACTAGTTGTGCTTTATTCCACATGAGGGCTGAGTGGCAGACATGCTCCATAAACCACTTCCAGGCTTGCTTATCCTGTTAGTTTTTTTTTTCACACGTGTGAAAATGCTTTAGTATATCAAACCTCGTGTGAATATACCTAGATGAAGCCTGCGTTCCAGTAGTATTGAATGTGACAGATATATTTAATGTGGATGTTTAAAAGGAATTTAACCAAGCTCGAATTTCAATTCCCAGATGGTGATGTTAGCTGGTCTTTGCACTACTGAATGCACACAGATGTTTTTTTCAACATCAGAGAGCATTGAGTAAAGAAGACATCCTCTGACTAAGTCTATTTATTTGGTATATTCAGATTAATGGTTTAATGGTCTGTTTTTAAAATGGTTTTCAAATCATATGACCAATAATAATAATAATAATAATAATAATAATAATAATAATAATAATAATAATAATAATAAAAGCAAATTGGAATCTTGGAAATATTCATTGTTTTATTAATCTGAAAATGATCAACTTTTTTGTTTTGTCAGCCATCTCTCTCATCTCTATGGTCTTTAATGATCTCCATTTGGCTTCATTTGGTGCTTATAGCTATTCCCTGATGTCTGCTTAGTTTATGGGAGTTTTCCACACCTTCAATACATATTTCATCTGTGCTGACACAGATTAATGCATTGCTTAATTAGCAATAGCATTGCTGATAGCTCTCTGATAAAGTATGAGACACCTTTATCTGTTTCTATAGTGGATTAAATATCACACATGAACTCTACAGATATAGGATTTCAGCAGATGTTTTTGTAAACATAAATATAGTGCACACAACAGTACTATTATGGACAGAATTCTTTCTTCCTCAAAACACATCCCAAGTGTTACCATTAACTGATTTATAGGATCGGGAACATTCGAGCAGGAAAACGATCAGTCTGACTTCTGCCATCATTTGCTTCCACCTGCTGGTATGAATGAGGTATAACAACGCTGACTTTAGTAAAGACCTGTTCCGTGTAATAGCGCCCCTCTCTGGCAAACTAAACAATGTGCTGTCTATCAATTCACATGATGACAGAAATGCAACAAGATTTTCATTTGCATTATTATTTTACAGTGATCTTAATGGATTTGCAGCATTATAGGGTTTCAAAAACGTCTTTCCACATCACACACACACACAAACACACACACACAAACACACACACTCTCTCTCTCTCTCTCTCTCTCTCTCTCTCTCTCTCTCTCTCTCTCTCTCTCTCTCTCTCTCTCCAGAAAACAGCCTGAATGTACAAACGCTTTCATAAGGCCAGTGATGTTGTTCTGACTGTAGTATCAGAAAGAAGGATGTTATCTAAGCTACTGGCCCTCTCAGACGTCTTCCACCAACTCCATGATGTCCTGGATGTATAAAGGTGTACGTTCAGTCATAGACTCATTCAATCCACTAAATCCTCTCACTAAATGCTTCATCCATTCATCCATTCAATCCATCAGACTTTATAATTCCTCTGTACAACATATCTCATTGTTCAACAATGTACCTTAACATGTATAGTTATTTAAATCCTAGTTTTAGTTATATTTTTGTATATACTATCTTAGTTTATATAAGTCTCTATTTTATATTCTTATTTTGGTGACTTGGAGCTGCAGTGACAATTTCCCCCTGGGGATTAATAAAGTATTCTGATTCTGAATCTGATTAAAATTATTTGCATAGTCATTTTTGGCAGATAAGAGTGTGAAATTACAGATTATGAAAGGCGTCAAAAACGCTATAATTAAATGTTCAAAAAAGAATATCACTGTGCATTAGCATCCATACATCCATCCAATTTCTTAAGTGTTTATCCTAAACAGGGTTATATGGGAAGCTTAAAGTCTCTCCCAGGGCACACACTATCTCATACACACTCACATACTTCAGACACCTTAGAGATGCAATCAGCATACAACACAAACATGGAAGAAACCAAGGTACCTGGAGGAAGAACATGCACACACCCAGGGCAATCTATCCCGAAAGGCACTAACCTCTAGGCTACTGTACCCCCTGTACAGTTATCAGTTATTTTTTATTAGTGGAAAATTGTCAATATATGTTCTAAATGTTTTGTATAAATCTGTAAGCTATCTTATAAAAGCTATAAACATTCTGGACATGGTGAGATTCATTAATTAAAAAATCATTAATTAATCTATGCCCAGTGCTTGCCCAGTCCCATGGTACACTTGCCCAGACCAGGCTATAATAGTGGTAACTAACTAATAAAGTTTGACATTTTTGTACATTAATTAATACTAGACAAAATAAGCAAATGCTTGACTCCATGGGAAGGGCGACCGTATATAACTACACTCTTTATCTAATCCTAACTGCTTATGTTTTGACTGAGTCATGTTCTTTCATCACATGTACAGTACAGATGGTATCTCTTTTTCCCATAATGAAGTGCTTCACTTTCAGGGGACAGAATATTGTGTTAGCATTAAGTTATCCGTATTATATTTTGTCACCGTCATCCACATCCTGCTTTATTCCTGAGTCTGGAAGATCGTCTAGCCTTCATAATCAATATGCCTTGTAAAATAGTTCCAACAATCAGACCATGTCCTTTATGGTTCATTTATGTAGTGCAGCAGGTTGCAAGATTTGGAAAACATAAGCAGTGCAACAGCATCAAAATGCTTTTTACTATCAAGAAATATAAGAAGCAGATGGGGTTATATATGAAAACGAAATATTTTTATATTTTAATTCAATTTTTTTAAACAAAACTGTCTGAATCACTTTGTTCACTTCTCAACAAGTGATTATAATAAAGTGAGTTTTTTTTTTTTTTCTTTTTCAAATTTAACCCTGAAGACAACAAAAAATTCGAAAAAATAAACACATTTTGCGTTATATAGATTGTATATTTTGTACATTATGCATATTTTTGGAGTACAAAGATTTCCTTGATTCTTTCAAGCGATGGTCTAGCATGTGATTATTCATAGTTGTGGTGGTTCACCTTCATTTTACTTTCATGAGTGAACTGAAAGCAACATTTGCAGAACCCAACATGCCCACCATAGAAAGAGCCTTCGATTAGAAAAGTGCTAAACTATTGCAGCAAACAAAAGTGAAAGTCTCCAAGATTGCGTATGTTGCTCTTTTTTGAGACGATTTGCAATCATCATCTATTTGAAATATACTTTTCTCATGTGTTCAAACCATGTCATATTTATCAAATCATGGCACTAGTAAGGTTACTGAGAGAACGTACACTTCCTGTGTGTCGACTCTTTCTCCTCACACTTCTCAAATAGTTCCTGTAGAGGATGACACTTATCACTCTGTCCTGAAACTGCTTAGAAACTATGTAGTACAGTATAATGTCCAACACTGTACTCATGTTCATCAGAAAGGTGGTAAATGCACCCCAGGTGCTGTAGTCCTGGCCACTGTTCTCAAAAAGCAGGAGCACAAAGCAAACATGGAAGGGAACAAAGCACACCAGCACCTGCATGATCAGTGTGATAATAATACGGATGGATTTCTGCTTCACGTTAGGCTTGAGCTTGGATGTGCGCCCGTGCATCAGGTTTTCCACAATGATGATATAACAACCCACCATAATAAGCATTGGCACTAAGAAGAAGAAAGCTAGACGAGCGAAGTGGACTGAGTTGTCACGGCGCAGGTAGACAATGTCATGCATCTTCAGGCAGGTGGTGTGGTTGGAGAATTCGTCCGGATCTCCATCCAAGAAAAGAAGTGACGCGGCACCACCGAGGGTCATGATCCAGATTCCGATGCAAGACAGCAAGGCCTTGTGTACATTCTTGAGCTCCTTGCTATGCCGTGGCTGAACTATGGCTACATAGCGGTCAGCACTAATGAGGGCAAAGAGCCAGAGAGCCAGACTTGGATAGAGTACGGTTAATGCTGCATTGATTCTGCAGAACATATCACCAAACGGCCAATAGTCCATGCTGTAGTAGACCATTCGGAAAGGAAGCAGGACAATAAAGATGAGGTCCACCACAGCCACATTGATCATGTAAATGGTGACCGAACTCCTTCTTTTCGTAGTTAGAGCAAAGACCCAGATGGCTGTGAGATTGACCACCAATCCTACAGAGAATATGATGCTGTAGAACACCAGGCTGACTGTTTTGAATACTGGTGGGAGATCACCCTCAGAGGTGATGTCCAAAGATATGTTCTGTTTCATGATGAATAACCTGAAATGACAATAAACAGCTTAGGGAACAGTAAAAGAAAAAAGTAAAGAAACAGACAGAGTGGTCTATATTTATGTATGATGGTATATGATGTTTCCATGGTGTACTTGTTCAGTGGGAGGTCAGGCAATGACACATGTACATATATAGATGTATATATACAGTAAAAGCCACAAGATGACGGTGATTTTTCCTTTAAAACTAATGAACTACTGAAGAATTAGAGTTTTAACATGTCAAATAAACAAATGAACTCTAACATTTTAACACCTTATGTTATTCTATATCTGAGATTCTGCACTTTTCAGTCACTATATACATCTAGACAAATTAGTAATAGTAAAATTATAAACCGTTCATATAGAAGGTTATATTTTTTTCTTGGGTTTTAACTTGTCCACAGGTTGAGATGACACTCTGAAGGATTTGATCTCAGATGGATTTTCACATTTTACACAAACCTGTGGAGTTTATGCCTGTCATTAAAACAAAAGAGGAAAGGGGAATATACCAGATACTAAGAAATTCTGAAATTAGTGAAATTAGCTTGTTTCTCTGATAATATTGTTTATAATAAAAAGTAAAAAAAAAGAGTACACAATAAAAGCATTTTCTCAAAGTGGGCTCAGAGTTTTGGAACCCACTATAGAAATTTCCCCCCATGGAGAAATCATTACTCATGTGGAGAGGTGGAAATATTTACTACTGTACATTTCAGTAACATGAAGTTTAATCAAAACAAGAAAGCCTTCAGTGTAATTAAGCTTGGAAATTATTGTTCCAAGAGAAAGAATGTTTGAGATTGTCAAGAGGATTTTACTTTAAAATGCTGAAGTGAAACTTTTTGTTCTTTCTGGCTGACAAAGAGGTCTAAGATCCTTTACTGCAACACTAACATTATCACTGCTCTTTTTTTATACTTCCTCATCGATTCCTTTTCTCTTTTCTCCTCGGTTTTTTACTTTTTTAACATATAGCTAGAATTCCCTGTAAGAGTAGACTGTAAATACGTAAACATAATATGTACTGTATAATAATGTAATATGTATACATCTTTTTACGGTAAATTTAAATAGTTGAAAATCTCAGCTTGGTATAAAATTACAAATAATAACAGAATGTTGTAGTAGATAATCAAAAGTTTACATACCGCAGCGATCTACATCATTGTGTGCTCATAGGGGAACTGCATCTGGCTCATACAAACACTTGTGATGTGGTGTCAAACCATTTCACATCAAGCTTTGCTCGAATAGCTCACAGGAAGTCGTGTAGCTAATGACTTCATTTAAATGAACTCTTTTTTGGCTTTTGGTTAGGCATTTCCTGTATTGTATTTAGTGCTGGAGCAAGTGCACGCCCTTTCACCGTGGTTTGCTCTTGTTTCTTATTATGAATTTCACTGTGTAGATCTGGTGTGTTAGTGTTGTCTTGCTAGTCATGTGCAGCAAATGTGCTATGAGTTTCATGTCTGTGTTCTAGCGTTAATCTCTCTTTTTTTTTTTAAACAAACGATTATATTTTTGCTTTCATGATGCCAGACTGTTGATTCAGGAAATGGATCTGGATATAATTATGTGACTTAGAATCATTTATAGAATACATTTTAGCAAACCATTTCCATTATATTGTCTCAAAAACAAATTTATGGTTGTTTTAAACTCTCTGAAACAGTTGCTGCTGACTGATTTGTTCTTTGGAATGATAGAATATCTTTAGTAAAATAAATCCATATTTTAAAAGGCATAATTTTGGTTAATGCTTCTTGGACACAATTCCACGGGCTCAGACATTTAATTATACACATTCCCAGTCAATATAGTATGTCCCAGTCATTATAAAAATAATCTATAACATAAAATAGAATCATATAAACATAATCTGCCTATCTGCTTGATTTTGGAGGTATAAGGAACCCAGAGAATTAAGATGAAACCCATATTAACACACTAAACACCAAGCTCAGCCTCAAACCCGGGACCCTGGAGCTGTGAGGAAATAACACTGGCCACTACAACACGATGATGCACATTAAAGCATCAAATAGTCATTCTAAACTATACATTCTATACTGTTGTTTTTGTCCTTCAGCTGCCCCAGTTTAGAGTCATCACAGCAGATTATTCAGTCCACATATTTGAGTTTGGCACAAGTTTTACGCAGTATGCCCTTCCTGACCCAACTTACCCATTTGATCTGGGCTTAGGACCAGTAATAAAAGTTAACCCATCAGTGACAGGCTTTCCTGTCCACAATTTGAACCCAGGTGGTTCCAGTGAGAGTGTCGGATCCTGCTTCTGGACCTCCAAAAACTTCATTTTCTTCTTGCTTTTCTGCTTGGTAGCTAACCTTAAAAAACATGTCTGGGGCAGGAAGTGAGTTTTCAGGTGAAGCTCTGCATTGATGCTTGTGTTGTTTTCCTGTGATTCTGTCACCATTAAGGACGTGTTTTTTTTGTTTGTTTTTTTGGGGTTTTTTTGAGAAGAGTCCAAATTTAGCACGTTGTTTTCTAATAATCCATACTCCCACTATCTATACTCCAACCATCTACAAACTCATTCCATCTCAAACTTGAATTCATTATTGTTTAATGAAATACTTTTCACATGTGCCAGATTAGAGAGTGTGTGTGTGCCCTGTGATGGGTTGGCACTCCGTCCAGGGTGTATCCTGCCTTGATGCCCGATGACGCCTGAGATAGGCACAGGCTCCCCGTTACCCGAGGTAGTTCGGATAAGCAGTAGAAAATGAGAGAGAGATGTGCCAGATTACTTTTGTAGATTTTAATATATAAGATATCAATAATCTATTACAAAACTTACAACATTTTCATCTCATAGCAATATAAACCCAATATTATTTAAAATTCATGTTTAGTTAACAGCATAAAACAGTTTCTTGAATTCCTTTCTCTTTTTTAATGGACGTTTACACATGTTACACATGGAATACTGCCATTTTTTTTTTAGAGCCCTCAAGTGGGCACGTTTAAGAGGAACAAGGAACAGCCCATTTTTTGGCACAGCTGGAAAGCTTCCCTGCTTCATGAAGCATACAGTCGTATGCAAAGGTTTAAGACAATTGACAATTTCCATGATTTTAATTTATAAATATATGTGTGTTTGGATCAGCATTTCATTTTGATCTATTAAATAACTGAAGGACACAGTAATATTTCAGTAGTGAAATGAGGTTTATTGGATTAACAGAAAACAAAACAAAATTAAATAGGTGCATAAATTTGGGCACCCTTGCCATTTTGTTGATTTGAATACCTGTAACTACTTAGCACTGATTAACTGGAACACACAATTGGTTTTGGTGAGCTCATTAAACCTTGAACTTCATAGACAGGTGCATCCAAACATGAGAAAAGGTAAATGTCAGGGGTTCCTAAACTTTTGCATATGACTGTAGTTTAAATCCATTAGTGATTTCAAATTTCTGTCTGTCAGATATTTTATTTAATAACCTACCTATTGAGAAGCACAAAATGTTTTTATTACTTCGAACACTACTGTACCTGTATATGCTTCAGCCCGGTTTGTGCCAATATAAAATACTTTATAAATCTAAACCACTGATAAATACACACACAGCATCATATTGATCAGTTTGTGTTGTAGGGTTTATGTTATATTACCAAAGGTAGGTGAATGCTACACAATTGTGAATGCTTATACAATTGTAAGTTCAAAAGTGTACAGGATATTGTGCACCTACAGTAGGTGTAACCACTCACTCATTACCTGCTTGCTCTCTGCCACTTCATCTCCCTTCACAGCACAATCTCTCCGTTACAATTGCATATGGTTTAATAGATATTACATATAAAATTTGCAGAAGAGGATTTACAGCAAGAATAGAAACGGAATCCAGCCAGATATACTGTAGAAAGCCTCATTTGTTTGCTTAGCTATCTTTTTATTGGCTCTGTTGTGAGCTAAAACAAAGCATACAGTAGTAGTTTCATGTAGCCTTGCCTTTACCTCACAAACAAATTTCTGACCTATGAACCTCAGCAGCACAAAGAAATAAAATGACATATTTTAACACTAGCGTTAACTACAAAGACAGATGTAAGTGCGTGTGAAACAGTTGAGAGCTTTTGGCAGTTTGGTTTGATAGAACCATAAAGACAGCAGAACTGGTACCTGTAAATGACAACTAATTGGGGAAATTAGTTTTAAATCTGAAACACTTCAACATGATCAGTTTGAAGAAATGAAAGCATGCTTACTTTCCGTTCCTGGTCTAATTAGGTCTAAATAAGTAATTCTCTTTCAACAAAATTTTCATCCTCTTTTGTCTCCTTCCACAAACTTACTCTGATAATTATAGACAGATTGTAAGAAATGTCTTCCACACGCCACATGCAGAGCTTAATGTCATGATTTTGTCATTCTTAAAATATAATTGAAACGTACTGTATATCCACAGGTTTCGAGCACGGTCATGTGAAAAGACTTAAATGTAGAGTATACAGCACAAACTGATCAAGTTACATCACATCAACTATCCCTAACTTGACAGTCAGGTTAGTTTAAACTGCACACACTATTTTTGTTGTCATTGATGTTTATTTCAATTAAATATTATTAAATCTAATTCAAGTCAGTGGACTCCAATCGACCTGCATCTACTCCTTCTAAGATGGCAGAATAATTTATGTGTCTGGCTGAGCCTATTATGTCTAAGACCTTTTATATATGCATTAGTTCCCTGTCAGGAAAGGATAGCATGGAAAAAATGCAGAAATAAAGTGTCAATAGGGGATTTGTTAAAACAAAACTACAAAAACACAAACACAAGTATTCATAAAGATTCTAAGCCTGATCTCAGAGAGCTCCAAATTTAGCTAAGTGATTCAAGAACAATCTCAGCAACTCCGAGTAAGGAAAATAATCTTATAAAAAAATTATCTTAGAGAGGAGGTGGTACTAGGTATGACACAATGACACATTCTTTTGAAGACTGTGATCTATTAAAAAGCCTTCACTTTGTCTCTATGTTAAGATATTTCAGACTATATTGTGTTGGGATTATATATATATATATAGTATGATTGCTGAGTAGGATCCATATGCAGTAAAACAAAAATACTTCCAAATCCAATCCAAAAAAAGGTAGCAAAGAGGGTAAATCACAATGCAGGCTGGTAACAATGAAATCAGCCAGTGAATCCACTGAATTCCAGCGAGGGTTCCCTCTGGTGTCTAGCTTCCCTCACTAGCTTGTGCTGGTGTTACAGAACCCCTCCTCAAGGAACACCTCCTGGTGTTCTTTTCCTGTGATGGCTTCTGGGTCTGGGTGCAGGGCGGTTGGTGTGGGACTGGTGGAATTCCCTGGTAAGTGTAAGGTCCAAGATGTTGTGTACATTGACCCAGGATTGTTCCTCCAATCATATCCATCCCAGTCTATTAAATATTGAAGAGAGAGTCATGGATGGAGCTCACTAGGTACGCCTGAGTGCCATCAATTTCTAATGGTGGTGGGGGCTGCAAATGGTCATGCTCAGTGGAGGTACTGTACTAGGGTGAGAAAGTTTGAGGAGTGAGGTGTGTAAGGAAGAGAGATATAATAATTGTCTGGGGGCTCTAGGCGGTAAGTTACCTGGTTAATTTGCTTGAGCACTTTAAATGTCCGATATATCTTGAAGGTTAAGCTTATGGCAGGGCAGTTTTAGGTAAAGGTTCCTCGTGGATAGCCATACCATATATATTGCCTGATACGGCAGGTGGGAGCATCTCCTACGATTGGCCTGTATGCGCTATCGATGATTCGCACTCTGGAGGCATGCGTTGCTGCTCTAATAGGACCTCGTTGCTCCAGTGGAACCTGTCGTCTACTACCACTGGGACGTCCTATGACTCCACACAGACGATAGAAATAGGGCTGATAGCCTAGAATGCACTGGAAAGGTGTGAGGCTGGTGGAGGCTCGTATGAGAAAGTTTTGCGCATACTCCCCCATGGTAGAAACTCACTCCATCTCTGTTACTGACTGCAGTATGTTCGTAAGTATTGGCCCAGCTCTTGGTTTAACCTTTCCACTTGCCTGTTAGACTGTTGATGATAAATGGACATGAGGCTAACATTCATTCCCAATTTATTGCAGAATTGAATTGGACCCCCCTATCAGAGACGATGTCCTCAAGATGCAATAACACTGTAACACGTGTTTGAAAAGGGCTGTTGATAGACCTTACAGAGGGATTAGTTTGCAGGCCTTAGAGAATCAATCCACAGCCACGAGGATAGTGGTAAAGCTGTGGGAACAGGAAAGGTCTGTGACAAAGTCCACAGAGATGTGTGTCCAAGGGCAGTGTGGCACCTGGAAGGGTTCCAAGACTTTTCCAAGACGTACTGTAGAATTGGATGGCATTTGGGGGTTGGTGTTTCTTCCTGTTGTGCATAGCAAATTTCTTCTATCAAGTCCCACCGTATGGGTGAGATGATAATATTCAACATATGGCTGGTGGGAGGATTGGCTCAGGTTTCTTCTCAGGGTTCACCAGGTTATGGCAACGAGAGAGTGCATCAGCTATTCTGTTTTTTGTCCCTGGTCAGTAGGAAACCGTGAAATGGAAACATGTAAAGAACAGGGCCCACCATGCCTGACTGGGGTTACGTGTCTTAGCACTTTTTATGTATTCAAGGTTTTTATGATCTGCTATTACCTGAATTGGGTGGTGTGCCCCATCTAGCCAGTGTCTCTACTCGCTAAGTGCCTTCTTAATTGAAAGGAGTTCCCCACATCATAATTTGTCTCTGTAGGCTCGAGGAACAAACAGGAAGCCATATCTTGGATGAACGAGCAGCAGGCTTCTCTGCTTCACAGTAGAAGCATAGCTATTGTTGTTGATGGTTTTGGTGTTCCACCAGGGGGACCCAGATGTGTCCGAACTGCATGCGTTCCAGTGTTCTAAGATCCGGCAGTGGGCTGTTAGTGCGCTGGGTCATTCTAACTGCTTCTAATTTTTTCTGGTAATGCCATGCGTGCTGGATCATTCCTGGTGGTGGGCCACCAATGCATGCGTGGGATCCGCTGGATACACTTCAGTTGGCAAAGTATCCTGTAATGATTGCTGAGTATGATCCATATGAGTTAAAGCAAAATACTTTAATAAAAACAGGCAGACAATCTAAAAAAACTATAGCAAAGAGGGTAAATCACTAGGCAATCAAATATTTTGGCAACAAAGAAATCAGTCAGCAATGCAAACAATCCAACAAGGGTAAAACAGAGAAAAAGCGCAAAATCCAAAAACACAGAAACAGGGCATACACTGTAAAGTGAGATGAGAGCATAAACAAAGAGCTGGGTATGCAGAAAGGTTTGACGATACTTCACAGAGTACCGGGGCATTAGCGTGGTTTAAATGTTCGTAATACCGGAAGTATTTTCCATGAACTGGAAGTGGTTAGAATTCCAGCAAGGTGGCTAGCAAGTGCTCTATATATATATATATGTACATATAAATAAATAAATGTGTGGCATTTTAAGTTAACTTATCTTTAACTTGATTGATCACAAAAATAATCCCTACACAATCTTATATGTAACATCTCATTAACTCAACATCATCATTAAATATTTTATACATTTCTTCTCCTCCTTCTTCTCCTTTCAGCCATTTTCTCCTCTGCTAAAGAAACTCTTAAACCTCTTAAAAGTCCTCCTCCCTACTTGAACCCTTTTTGAGTATTATGAGTAGTCCGTGACATTCCCAAATATTTCAGTGTAGCATTCAGGGAATCAGAACAATCAATAAAGCAAATTTATTTAGGCTAAACAGCAAAAGCAAAACATTTGGTAAAGAGCTTGTCAACTTTGGTGCTTCTATTAGCAAATTAGTAAAAAATCAACTAAATTATCTCTTTCTGCCAAACTGGAATATTCTAGAATAATATTCCCGAGAACAAAATGCATTATTAGTTTATTATACGCTGCCTAAGGTTGTACAATGTAGAATATCTAGCTACCTAGTTGTATGTTTGTTAATACTATACAATTTCCAAATGGCCATCACTTGAAAAGGATCGTTTTTACTCTGTTATCAGTACAACCAGTTAATACTGAAATTAGTTTTTTTTTTCTATAAACCTACACTTAAAAAATTTATTGAATTTATTTGATTAAAATGTGCACATGGATGGATGGATGTAATTCAGAAGCTATACCATTGCACCCTGGAAATATGTGATTTGTGATTTTGACTGTGGCATGTTTACGGTGCCAGGTGGGTTTAAGTATTTCTGTAACTGCTTATTTCTGGGGATTTAAACATACTCCATTCTAGACTCTAGAGTTTACAATGATACAATAAAGAAAAAATGAATACATAGACAAAACCTGCCTTGTGTCAGCATTCCAAGCTGGTTGAGGTGGTGCAATGGTGTGAGGAATGTTTCTTGCCACACTTTAAGGTCATTAATATCAAGCAACGATCACAGACTTTTTGAGTAGTTTTGATGATGATGTGCATCCCTTCATGGCCACAATTTACTATCTTTTTATGGTTACTTCCAGCATGATAATGTGTCATGTTACAAAGTAAAAGTCAAACTTGTTTCATGAACATGTCAATGGTTCAGTGTTCTCTAATAGATGTGGTAGAATGAGAGAAAAATCTACAAGAACTGCGTAATGCAATCATGTCAACTTCGACCAGAATCTCAAAGCATTGTTTCCAGCATCTGCTGGAATCCATGCCATGAATAATTGAAGCTTTTCTGAGTGCAAAGGGAGGCCCAGGGTTAGTAGAGAGCTCCTAATATAGTACTCAGTGAGTGTATGTGCCTGTGCAGTTCAACATCATGTGTAAAATACATTGTGATCTTGCAAAAATATTCCTTGTTATTTTAAGGTCATAAGAAAAACAATTCATGGCCTTTGCGGGACTTCTGTAGAAAGCATAAATGGTTCTGTGCATTGTAGATAGCACTTCACTGTCTGAATTTAAATGTTCTATTTGTCATAACAAGTAACTGGGTTGATTTAAATCCAGATATTTACTTTTCAACAAATGTTTGGCAACGACAAACTGATTAGTAAATGCCACCACCCTTTTTACCCTCAACCGTTCCAAACCTAGCAGATTATGGTATAAACCTGGCAACCCTACAGTACCAGCACTGTGGTTTCCCCTGACAGAGGGGAGGGCTAGTTAGCATATGAACAAAACATTTAAGTTCTACATTTAAGATTAATATCTCTATTATATATGTATATGTATCATTTATATTTTGGACATACAGCAAAACCTAAATTACTTTACATCAAGTCACTATCTAACTGTATAAGAATGGTCACAAATGTTTAAAAAAAAAAATTTTATATTTAGTTCCCCATACAATACATGGCAAGAAAACAGCACAATGCTAAAAATATTGTACTAGGTTGTGTACAGAGCCATTAGGGACAAGAGTCTCTTGTAAAAGCAAATATACATTAAAATAGATGAACAAACTTCAGTGACAATTTTTCTTGAAAAATTGAAAAAACAATGAACAATGAAAAAACCTTTACATATATTTATAGGCCTCTATTGCATCGCTGTGTACATATTGTTTAGAAACAACACAATTTTTAAGAAAAGGTAAATACGTCTAAAAGGTCAGGTCAGGTATACAGTATGTTTAAAACCTATATGTTTCTGCTTTGTTTTTCTGTTTTTACAAAACACTTCCTCATGTACTTCTTGTTGTCTGTTTATTTATGTCATAAGGGGATTTCTGCCAAAAGGTTGTGGCAGAAAATCCCGGAACATCAGACCACCACCGAGAAGTCATCAAATCTTTTTTTGTCTTTTACATATTTATTGAGCTGATAATTTAATCTCATTGTATATATGTCTAGACATATTAACACACAGGAAGTGGTTTATCGGGTCTGGATTTTCATCATTAATAGTTTGTTAAATATCAGTAAAGCTATGAAGTGTTACAATGATTACAGTAGCTTTGGTGTAGTCTTACTGCAGCAGGTTATATGTGTTTTTATATATTTTATATGGTTTTACAGCTCTAGAAACAGAGTGAAAGGAAGCCAGTGATTGACCAGCCTTGGTAGTCGTAATCATATTAAGTGATTCATTTCCTACTACAAAAGTTCCCTGAAACTCACAGTCCTGAAATATAACCCATTAGCTGCTCTTTTTATGCTACTCTCATAACACACACACACACATACATATATATAATATATATATATGTACTGAGAACTTTTTTTTTTGTACTGAGAAGATATTTTTGCTATAAAAGTTATTGACAAGCAACAAAATATACAGTAACTGCTCAATTTATTAGGAATAACTGTACACTCCTGCAGTTATATAATCAGCTAACTTAATGCATACAGTAAAATCAGCAGGTCAAGTGCTTCAGCTCATATTCCAGTGAAACAACAGAATGAGGAATAAATGAGATCTCGGTGATTCTGACCATGGAATGGTTGTTAAAGCTATAGGGGCTGGTTTGAGTATTTCACAATCTGTTGCTCTCCTGGGATTTTTTGAAACACTTGATGCAGCTGGGATAGCAAAACCACATCAGGTTTCAGTCCTTTCTGTAAAGAACAGGAAGTTGAAGCAACAGTAGGCACATGCTCTCTGAAACTGGACAGCTGCAGAAACTTTTCCTGTATAAGTATGGTGAATATATACTGTATGTATATGGGTTTTACACCAAAACATGAAAAGCTTACAAAATTGTATCTGACTTTATCACACTAGGTGTTTAATATAATAAAACCACAGATAGAATCTTAATAACAATTTGTTTAACATAAACCAAGAGCTTGGTTTGCTGAACTGTACATATAGGTAAATGATAGTTTGTTATATATTAATTATATAATAAAATAAATCTAATAGAAATATATTATATTTGGTATATTATGTAACATTTATATGTTATATACAAAAATTATTATTGGTATTTTTAGTTTAATATCAGTTATATTAGAAAATATATTAGATTTAAAAAAAAAAAAAAAAAAACTATAATTATTCACCATTCTCTCACAATAATAATCTGTGCTAAGAACTGGTAAAGATCATTCATAATCATTCACACTCTCTCTCTCTCTCTCTCTCTCATTTACTCAGTCACTCACTCTCTCTCTCTCTCTTTCACACACAGTCACTCACTCAATCTCTCTCACACACACATTCTCTCTCTCTCTCCCTCTCTCTCTCTCTCTCTCTCTCTCTCTCACACACACACACACACACACACACACACCCACACTCAATCTCTATCTGCTTGTCTTTCCTGACATATAACAAAATAACTGAAAGTAATTATAACTGCACCTCTAACCCAACCTTTGTTGAACTGAGAAGCGTTTTCTCAGCTCGGGAAATACCGCAACTTTCACTTCCTCTAACTGGCAGTAGTTTAATGTCTGTCAGTATTATATATAAGTAGCTGGATTTTCATGCTGAGAAGCTTTGCTAATCACATAAAAAAGTTGATAATATTCAACTTTTTATTTCAATAGAAGATTTCCCTGACTGAATTAACTCACTATAACGAATGCTTATTTTAAGCTAAACCCAGGTACAAAAATACAACTAGAAAACAAGTTTTGATTATCTACACTTTTACATTGTACACTTTGCATTTCTGACACTGCAACTTTGCTGTGGTAAGATGTGTTATATTGCCCCCTTGAGGCACTTCCCTTGACATGCACTATGTCTACAGGTTCATAATGTACCATCATAATGTAGCCTGGTTTCATTTCATCAGGAAAGTAATTATGTAGTCTCAATCTGAATATGTGGCCTTTTTACACGTTATATAGTTGGAGGACTTTCATTCCTCATTCATATTTAGCAGTCACTTTATCATGGACCCTGCAGCTGTGGGGTGCTAAGCTACCAGCTTGTGCCACTCACTACTCCACCCACTCCAGCATATTCATTCCTCAGTCAACCGAAACTATTGCATATATCTGACAGAAGGTGGCGCTCTTAGTTTGGAGATGATTAAAAGATTATAGATTGGCTTTTTGCTAAAGTGAATCCTTTTATAGTAAAATTGTTCAAAATGAAATTGTCTTTAAACACTTTAATGAAACTTTTAGCTAATTATAGAAACCCAGCTAATTACAAAGGAAACACCAGGCTGACAAGTATAAAACATTTACACATTTATCACAAAATATTTACCACAGTGAGCTATTAGATATGATATGACCTGCTTGGTGGTTTCAGACATGCCATCATGTTTTGTTCTGTTCTTTTTGAAGTTAGTCCAAATGGTTTGTGTTTCTCACTCACTCACTATCATGCTGCTCCTTTCCTTCTGATAGACCCTACTGCTCATGTTGATTTTGTCAATGTCTCTGGAATATTCCTCTGGCGATGTCCGGACCATACTGGATAATGACATGCTCACTTGTCTCTTAAGCAGCTTCAGCACCTTCTTCTTGTAGCCCTTACAGGCAAAGAAGTAGATGAAAGGGTCCAGGCAGGAGTTGAGGTTCATAAAACTGACAGTGACATGCAGTGAGATCTGAAAGGCATGTAGTTCATCACAGTCTGGATGGTACTGAAGTTTTCGGATCATGTACTGGAGCAGGTCTATGTGATAGGGACTGTAGCAAACCACAAACACCAGGATGACACAACAGATCACACCAATGGCCTTGCGGCTAAGGCCCGACTTTTCAGTTAACTGGTTTGTCCTGGCCAGTTCGCGAAGTTTGGAGCACAGAGCAGAGTAGCAGAGCAAGATGGTTATCAAAGGAATGCCATAGCCCAGGAACACGGCTCCGATCAGCATAAAGGGCAAGCTATCAACTTGCTCAAAGTTGGGGTATTCCATGCATGTGATGTAGCCATCATGCTCCACATGGGTCATTGGCATGGAGAGAAGTGGGAGTGTTTGGGCCAGCACCAGTATCCACACACCAATGCAGATGTATCGAACATTGTGAATTTTACGGAAGCAGCTGAAGCGCAACGGGAGCACCACAGCAATGAAGCGGTCCACACTCAAGCAGGTCATGAAGTTTACTCCAGCATACATATTTATGTAGAACAGCAGAGCTGTGGCCTTACACAAGCCCTCACCCATTGGCCAGTGGAATCCCATGGCATAGTAAGCCACTCGCAGAGGAAGAGCGAGCGCGAAAAGGATGTCAGACACTACAAGGTTTGCAGAGTAAACCGTAGTGGAGTTGATCTTCTTCACATTGGGCCAGATGACATGCAGTGCCAAAACATTACCCAACAAACCAACAATGAATATGAAAGTGTAAATCAAAGGTAGGAGTACATGCGCCCAACCACGATGATCGTATAAGTTGGTGCAGTTGGCAACAACAGAGGTAGCCATGCTGCTGTTGTTTGGAGTTTCCATCATTGTCGTACAGTCTGCTTGTGGAACCAGATCTGGGGACGCAAATATAACATTGTAAAACATGCAGTCAACTTTCATCCATGGTAAAAGGAAGCTAAATTACTGAATTTGGATGGCAGGCTTTTTTTTTGTTTGTTTTCTTTTTACAGACGGTGCATAGTTTGGAGGAAGTCTACAGCACAATAGCAGTTCCGCATCACTCAGCACTGATTCATACAATGAGTGGTGGTCCAAATACAAACATGTGCATGCTGGTATGCTTAAGGTTAAGTGAAATGTGTTTCCTGTCTGCCTGCATGACTAGCAAAATCTCCGGTAAATCTAAGATTGTTATTAAAATTGAATAACAGATGTTGGTATACAAGAAAATCCTATGAGGCTGAATGGTATATGCATTTGCTTATGTCTAGAATACTTCCAGAATATAGACTGAACCTGTGAACATGGAAAAATATTTTTTTACAGAGAACATTCTTTTCACTGTAAATATAAAATTTTAGGTTTTTGTAAAAAAAAAAAAAAAAAAATATATATAGTTTTTTTGATAGAATGCTGTATCAGCAAAATATTAAAAAGAAAATGTATTAAGAGCTAGTATTGTTGAAAGAAAATTTTAATTTAATAAAAATTACATTTCTTGTGTTAAACTGCTATTATTATTATTATTATTACCATTATTATTATTATTATTATTATTATTATTATTATTATTATTATTATTATTATTATTATTATTATATAGTTTTATTAGTAGTAGTAGTATTATTAGTATTATCGTTGTTGTATAATGTAATAATACTAATAATACTACTACTACTAATAATAATAATAATAATAGGATATAACATGAACAGCACTAATATTACAGTAAGAAGTGAAGTGTACTCACCAAAACTTTGTGCCCTGACAAATGGTCAGTGTGTGTGTGTTATTTCTGTCGGCATTGCAGTGATGGGTGTTGCCTTGGCTAGCTCTGCCTGGACCACGTTTCTACTGAGCAAATGATCGGTGAAAAAGAGAACTTCCTTTCCAGTGTGGTACAGTAACTATGGTGACTGACATAATTTCCTGTTTGGAGGCCTGGCCTTTTTGTTCATGCTACCTTTTTTTACAGCATGTGTGTACTGTATGTGTGATATAGTTTAAGTGTGTAATGAGTAATATTAAAGAAAAAACAACTCTCTCTCTCTCTCTCTCTCTCTCTCTCTCTCTCTCTCTGTACATAAGTTTGCGTGTGTAGATAATTACTTTTTTAATCATAACCTAATAGAAAAGTATGTCTTTGCTTATAATTAAATGATCACCAATTAGTCTGAATTGTTTTAAAGCATTATTAGTGTCATGCTATTTGAACAACAAGCAAACGAATAACGTAGAATACAGAAGAAATTGTGCTAATAGTGATACTCATATGATAATGACTCATGAATCACTTATAAGAGGCAGTCAGAAAAAGAAGTAGTTGAGCATGGCGTACACCATGTGATATGAAGCATATATGAAGTTATGCAACAAGGGAATTACTGAGGCAGCAACATAAAAGTAAAGAATAATATAAAGAATTAATTAAAAAAGGTCCATTAAGATGGATATATTTTTTTTCATAGCTTCTTATGCCTTTTAATATTGATTATATTTTTGCTATTTTTAAATAATAATAATAATAATAATAATAATTATTATTATTATTATTATTATTATTATTATTATTATTATTATTATTATTATTATTATTATTATTATTATTTTAACTAAAATACGAACAGGACATGACATTCACCTTATTAGATATAGCTGGAAAAAATGAGAAGAATGTATTGCATGTCTCTTCATTGATGTTAATATCACAGTTCTGTGCAGATTAGTCATCCAAATGACACCAAAACCGATCTGAGAATAATGAGGTTATTGTGGAAATCTTCAAAACCTTTTTTGTACCTTTTGAATTTAAAGTAAGTGTATGGTGAAATGTATCACCTCTGACCTGAAACCTATGATTGAAATGGAGAGAGACAGCTGTAAAAATAACCAAATAATTTAGCTACCCTACAGGCGAAACCTGTTGATTTGCTTTCTCAGCCACATCAAATAGTTTCTAAGGTCGTTTGTGCCATCCTGTTTTTGAAGTAAAAGAGCAAGAGTAAGGTTCACGGATAAGGTTTTCAGCCATCTTCAGTACTGACAGTATATATATATATATATATATATATATATATATATATATATATATATATATATATATATATATATATATATATATATATATATATAATGTTTGACTTCCCTAATTATTATAATAATAATACTACTAATAATACTACTACTAATAATAATAATAATTATTATTATTATTATTATTGTTATTATTATTATTAGTAGTAGTAGTAGTATTATTATTCAAGCTGATTTGGGCACCAGATGACTTCAGTTCCTGGGGAACAAATCACCTACACACTTTAATCACTGCTACAGTAAGTGTCAGGAAACTTTAACATGTTTTAATAATGAACTTTTATACACTGTAGATTGTGTTAGAGATTATGTTAAGATTTCGACTTTAAGTTCGAGTTTTTTTTACGCTTGTGTACGCTTCATTGTGTAATGTAGTACTGGAGGGCCAATCATTTCATTTCACTGGGCAATATCCAGAGTGATAACAAAGTTGGCATGGACATTGATACTGATGGATGAGTTCATATAGTATACATATAAATGTACATGTATGGTTGAAGGATGGTGGGTTTTCTTGTGCTTGTAATAAATATTTCTCTGTATGTTGCCACTGGATGTTTGACTTTCCCCCGGGGTCAATAAAGTATCTATCTGTCTGTCTATCTATCTATCTATCTATCTATCTATCTATCTATCTATCTATCTATCTATCTATCTATCTATCTAAATTAATTAATTAATTCATTAATTAAATAACAAGTTGCCAAACACCATATTGTGCACCTATTTCAACTTAATGTTTTATAATAAAGTTATGATAAAGCCAATTATATCTAAGACCAAACAAACCTGGTTTTTCAGATCTACCCTAAGTATAAATAGAGGCATGAAAAAGATAAAAGATCTCTTTTAGTGGTCATTTGTTTCCCGTTTCTCCAGTCTGGCTTCTCAATCACCAAATCACTGAGAATAATTATGTGATTTGTATCTTGTGCAATACATACTGTACTGCTCTGGGGCTGATTTAGAAAGAACAGCATGGTGAGGTCTGTATCATAATGAATTATTCGACACAGGAAACATTAAAATGAGGGCACCGCTGGCAGCCATTTCATTTGTAACATCATTCTAAAACTGAGGACTAAGTGTTTGCGGAAAATGTTTAGTTTTTTTTGCTAGCAGAGGAAAACTTTTCGAAGTTTGCGTGTGCATCTGTGTGTGTTTGTGTTTGTAAATGAAAATAATAGCTGGCATATTCATGCTTCAGGAAAGTGGTTACAGGAAGCTGGCTTCATTACATTGGGGAAGTCGTGGCCTAATGCTTAGAGAGTCTGACTCTCAACCCTAAGGTTGTGGGTTCGAGTGTCGGGCCGGCCATGACTGAGGTTGAGGTGCCTTTGAGCAAGGCACCGAACCCCCCAACTGCTCCCTGGGCGCCGCAGCATGAATGGCTGCCCGCTGCTCTGGGTGTGTGTTCACGGTGTGTGTGTGTGTTCACTGCTGTGTGTGTGCACTTTGGATGGGTTAAAGTAGAGAACAGATTCTGAGTATGGGTCACTATACTGAGCTGTATGTCACGTCACATTCATTTTACATGCTGGGAAATGAAGTAAAAACCAGACGGATATTTGGTCCCTTTCAAAAGGTGTATCTCTTGAGGCCTCCTTCCTGTGTGATGTGGTTTGCAGTCCATACACAGTCAAGTAAAGACTACTATGATACAATACAGTATGTGTCACTGTGTTTGAGTAATGTGTGATGTGTGTATGTGTGTCTATACAGTATCTTACTGGGGACCAATGACTATCTGACATTTTTTTCTGGGGAAACGTGAGAAACCCAAAATATAAAAAAAGATCAGGGTTAAATTTAACTTTAGTAGCTTTAGTATTATTATTGCTTTTTATCATTTTTCAATAGTCTTAATTTTTGAATGATCTTTTTATTTATTAGATTTTCTTAATTGTTATTTTGCTTTTTTGTTATTTTTTATTTTATCTTCATTAACTTTGCTTGCTGCGTCTGTATATTGTGTAAAAATAAACTTACTTTATTTTTTGTTTAGTTCTATTTCCATAGACATGTCCATATTTCCATTATGTGCTGATCAGCTCCTATTCCTGCTTTGTTTGACTGATTTTGTTTTATTTAATCTGGAGTGCTTAATTATTTTATCCACTTTGTCTTTTTGATCTTTTTTATTATTATTCTTGTTGCTTTGTTTGTTGCTTTTGCATTCGGAAAGCACTTTGTTTAAAATGTTGGAATGGTTCTATAGAAATGGTATTCTAATGAAAAGCCTTGCAAAGATACGTAGTAAGACAAATGTGTGTGTGCGTGTGTGTGTGTGGTTTATTCTACGTGGTTTTAACAGCTTTTTGCAAGATTTTCGAGATGTGTAAACTTGTAAGAACTGTTTTACACCTTCCGTCCTGATAGCATCACCATGGTAAGCGAAGTGTTGATATAATAAACACATTCAGCAACAGATCAGTTACTGACTTTCACTATATGTTAAGGGTTTTTTTTTCAACTCTGTAATATAAGACATTCATTATCTCTTATGTTAATCGATGAAAAGTGAGACAACAAATGCCTCTGTGCACTCCAGCCCTGATTGTTTGGGGAACTAATTTTTTTTCTTTGTACTCACTCCCACATGGTGCTATCACGTGAATCTTTTATGTTCCACTCTGATTATTTTAGCAAAGAGCACAGTGGAAAAAGCATAAATAGTGACGATTTAAAGTAGTTGATTCAAGGAATAAATGACAGAAATTTTCCACTGTGCAAAAACTTTGAATTCTTTTAAATGTGGTTAATCAACCAAAACTGATTTTTTTTTTTTACCAGACCAACCTACTGAAATAAGCTTGCATTAGTTGTTACAGTAACAGTAGCAAACAGACTCAGAAAGAAAGATGGGTATGTGTTAGACCTAGAAACTTTATCACATGCATTTCTCTAGTTTTGACTGCAACTCTTTTCTTTGGCATTAAATACATCAGAAATTAACAGAACATTTTAGTGTGAACTTTTAGACCTTTTAGATGTAATTAAAAAATAATTAGTAATTGTGGTTGTTATAAATGTAGTGATAGTACAACAGGAACATACTGTTATTCAGTATGTTGCAAGCCGTAGTTATGCAGTGAAAGCGATGATCTATGGTCACGTGATGTCATTTCTAAGAATCAAAAACGGGAGATAAAAAATAGAGGCAGGAATCAAGGTCCTGTAACAATAGGATGTTGTAAGCTAAGGATTTCCTGTATGATATGCATTAAAACTGTGCAGCTGCTCATGCTAAAGAATCTGACAGATTTATATTTTGCCTTGAATTTCTGTGCATCTTAACAGGGATGTGCATCTGCTTATGCTACTCCTGGGCCATCCACTGGGTTGTGTTGAGCTTCTCAGTCTCCAATCTCTGATTTAGTGGAACATGTATTCATGTTAGCTGAGTTACATTTACCCTACAGTTACGTTTCTGCTTGTTTGACAAAAAGATTTTGCCTTTGCAACAACTACAGGCAACACCTCAGCAGGATGCAAAAGGCTGTGGCTCATTCTGCTGACTTCATAAACATCTGACATTTGAAAAAAGCCATAACATGAATTGATAACATACAATTCATATAGAGACTTCAATACAAGTATACACTGCATTGCTTGCTAGCATTAAATCTCCAGTTGACACGATTTAAAAACATAGTAAGTTTATGTTCGCTATGATTTTAGAGCAATTATAATTACAATGAGATGCCAGATGTTTTTATCTCTCAGATTCATATTTTCAGCACCTTATTCTATTGAGCAAACATTTTTTAGACACAGTATTTTTTTGCTGATTAAAAATAATTGCTTGAATGCATGCTCAGTATCTCAGACTGACACCAGTAGAATGTTCATTGATTAAAAGACACACGGCAACATTCTCTAGACACTGGGGCTGTTTGAAACCATAGCTGAACAAACCTAGCAACAAAGGACCAGTGTGACTGTAGCTTTTCTCTCCAGCCAAGTAAAAGGCACAGCTGATACAACTCATCAGTTATTTAAAGACAAAGACCAACTGATTCAACAACTGGAATCAGCTGTGCTTATGGAATGAACACTTACAGCCACACTGGAGCCTTGCAGACAAAATCTGATACCCTTTCATAAAGACCGCCTTGAGTGTGATTTCCAGGCAGCAATAGAGGGCCCTCTAGTGGCCCGAAGAAGTCAGTGAATAAACTGAGAAATAAAATAGTTCAAGTTTCCTTATAGCGTTGACAATAGCTTTATGTTTTTTATGGGTGTTTTTTGTTTGTTTGTTTTTTTGTTTTGTTGATATCAAAATATTTGTACCCACACATGGAGGACACATGGACACATGGAGGTCTTTTGACATACATTTTATTTTATTCTATTTTATTTAAAAAATAAAAATTTATTTGAGTTTTTAATTTACAGATTTTATTTCTTTTCTGTTCATTCTAAATACATGGTTTATTATTATGTATTCAATACAATTATTTTTACAAATTCAAGGGTTGTCTGTCTATCAACTTTACATCACAAAAGGTTTGCTACAGCTTTTCTTTTCTTTCTTTTTTTTTTGAACCACATGCAACATTCATTATTACATACAATACTCATTTTAAATATCACAAATCAGAGGCAGGCAGATTTAAGTGCAAGGTTTTTTTTTTATCTTCAAGGTTTTTTAAGTTCATGGCGGCAGAATTGGGGTCAAAAAAATGTCAAACGATTGAGCAAACTGAGAGATCTATGATAAAACAGGGTTTAAACCAGAGCAGCACATTCAGTAAGCATCAATTTTGCACACTTAAAGTATGTGCATGGTTGAGCTGTTTAAGTAGACAGAGTGGTTGAGGAATAAAAGGAAACAGTTGTGTTAGTATTCAGTTGATTTTGGCTGCACTGGAAGTGGATTTTCATTCCTGCAAAAGGCATTTTTATGGTAATGTAATATACTAACATGATAATATGATAATATGCATTGCGATAATGACCTAGCAAAGAAATGTTAACAATAACGTGACTCCAACATGATTATGTAGTGGCCTTTTATCCTTAAATATGCCCTCCAGGAAAACCCATGTTACTGAATTCTGGAAAACAGCCAAAAATAAACAGGGCTTAAATTGTTCTGCCACTGATACAACCTGACATTTATAAAACATTAACATATCTTATTCAAATGACTGTTTTATTTAGGCTTACTCAAAAATTTACAATGATAATTATGGAAAGATTCCCTTTATGTTACTGCTGTTAAAATAAGTTTTTTTATATGAAACATCATCTTTCGGAGCCTGGAAATCATGTTTCTAACAGAAACTGTTTAACTGTTTAACTACAAAAAGGCCCCATCTTTTGCACTAATTTTTTAAAGCTAAATGCCATCCTTTGACCCCTACCCTATACCATGGGTTGACAAATTTTTGATGAGCCTGGGGAAGGCCAAGTGCATGAGCATACCTGACTGGTGCAAGTAATAGGTGCAACTGCCCCTGTCTTTAGATATGCAACAGCTAAAAGCTTTTTTGACTGGTAACTGGCTTACTATTACCATTTTAACGTGATGACCATTGGCTTACATGGCACTGCCATGACCTTTAATTGATTGACAGAGCCGGTGCTGAGGGGGCTAGGGACTATGGTGCAGCATACATTAATGATGTGGTTATATACAACTCTTCCCATACCACCTTGAGGACATTTTCCAGCACATTCCCAGTAAGGGCTAGTAATCAATATGAAAGTGCTGACAGACCATACATACTGTAAGTCTGCACCAAAGAAGGTGTAGAGTGAAGCCTCAAAGACTTGAAAGAGACCACGTGCCAGAGTCCAGTACTTCATAGCCATGAATTGACTTCAATTTTAACTTGACCATCAAAATGGAGCTCTTTCATTTTTCATAGTGACTTTATCTGGCTAGTGTCCAGTCTCTGCTTAGATTAATTGTCTAGATCCCACTGCATGTAATAATTAAAGGCCTCCATACACAAAAATTATCTCCAAACTGATAATCATATAAAAAATCTTGGAGAAAATGGTTTCCAAAGAACTAGTATCTCAGCTGGAGGCTAATGACATCTTTAAAAAAGTCCTGTGTGGTTCTTGTAAATGGCACGGCACAGAGAATGCACTTCTTACACACATTTTAAATGATATTTTAATGCACGCTAATCAAGGGGAATGGGAGAGCATGGGGAGTGGGAGCATTTATCAGTGATTGCACTCAAAAGGTTCTCCTCTTTCCTATCAAATTGACTTTTTACTATCATCAAATAGTGGCAAGACTTCATTTATTGCTGATCTTAACTATGGGGTCCCCCAAGGGTCCATACTAGGCCTAATTTTATTTTGTCATAATATGCTTCCTTTAGGATTTATAATGCATTTCTGTAATATGTGCTTTCATTTTTATTACGATAAGACACAGTTGTATTAAGCAGTGTAATGTAACAATAAAAGCAGATAACTGATAACTGAATGCCTTGAGACCACTAAGAAATGGATTTCCTTAAGCTAAATACAAACAAAACCTACTGTAGGTCCTGGTATTGGTGCCATTAATTGGGGTAACTTTTTTTGGAGTTATTTGACCTCAAAACTAAACCCAGGGTTGGCTACCAATGTAAAGAAAATTTGCACATGTTAGACCAATTCAAAATTAAATTTCATGTCCCTGAAATAAATCCATTTTCATCACAACAATTTATGGCAAAACAATCTGCAAATAATTAGTACTCATTTTTAAACATCCAGCAATAATTCCTATCCCTATGTCCACACCTACGACATCTAAACAATAATATTAATTGCAAGTTCAAGGGCACATGATCTTAGCTATCTGAGCAGTATTACTCTTATGGATGGCTTGGGCAATTCAGTTTGTTTATGTCCTGTGCTATGTGGTTTTGTTTGTTTTATGTTCTCAAGTGTGTTTCCTTATCTCGCTTTGCACATGTTACTTATGTTTGGCTAATTACCTCCCCTATCTATACCTGTGTAAGTCCTTGTCTCTTGTTACATTGTTTTGTTCTCAGTTTTATGTTTTTGGTTTTCCACATGGTTTTCACATGGTTTCTGTTCCCCTGTATCCTGTTTTGTATTTTTGTCGCTTAGTATTTTCCCCCTAGTGTTCTCATGTGTCTGTTTTTTTATTTTGTTAATAAAACCCTGTCTTCCTCCTGTCCCTGCATTTGCGTCAGGATTCTGTTTCTACGGCAGCACCCGCATATGACAATTACTTAAGAGAGAGTAGGTGGCATTGTCATTTGAGCGCACACAAAGCTATTTTCAAGCATAAAGCAGTGAAAGTGAAAAGCAATTTCTGTGTAAGAATGCGTGTCTATTCTGAACTCACTCAGCAATAACATGATCACATTTGTTCTCAGGGCTACAATATTCCCTTTCTTTCAGAAACAGGACTTAATCATTAATTCATAAACTTAAAAGTCGCAACAACAGCCATTAGCAGCGCTACATTTCCTTTGTACGACAATTAAAAATGCATTTATGGCATTCGACAGACCCTCTTCTCCAGCCAACTTAGGGGACTGATGCAGTTTCATGATTGATTACAGATTTTTCGTCCTCACTTACAAGACCTGACATTGCGATTTCTCAGAAAAATACCTGACAAGACCTGTCAGATTGAAGTAATAATCATACAGTATTAACATATTTGGTGTCAGTGAAACGAGGTGCCTACTGTACTTTGGTGAAAAAAAATAGCGAAACAGTATTTACTAGAGAAAATACTAGGGTGGACCGAAGTGGGAACCGAAGTGGGAAGGGAATAAGGGCAATCACACGTGAACACAAACAAACAGGTTTTTTTTTGTCCAGATTTTTTTTTTTTTTTCTGGGAAAAAAAATATTCCAAAGGCCAGAAAAAATAATCCAGAGTAAAAGCTCCCTGATCTAAAAAAATGCCAGGCATGAGGTTTTCCTGCTGGGTCTGAGTCTGGCTAAGTCCTTCTGTCAGAAAACGGGGGTGTCTTCAGGTATAAAAAGACCCAAATGCAGGGATAATGCAAAAAATAGTGTTTTAATGAAGGGGAAAAAACAACAAATGGCTAGAAACACTTGGAACAGTAACAACAGAACACAGCAACAGGAACGCAAATACAACAAACAAGAGACAGGGACTCAGAAAAAAAACAGACCCAAGACAACTGGTGTAAATAAGGAGAACAATCACAGAAACATAAGGAACACAGACATGCAGAGGTGGGAACAGATAAGGAAATGGCCGCATGCACATGTGATACAAAAAAAAAGCAAAGGCACATGGCACAGACAAAAAAACTGCCAGAATGTCTCCCTAGTGTCCAGGTAGAGAATAGTTGAAGCCATTCCAGACACCTTCATTATGTGGATAGTTAAATTAAGATAATTGTTCTCATTTATGTACATTTCTGTCTAGCTTGAAGAAATGACATGTTTAAATGGCCATTATTTTGTAACATTGCAAAATTTCACAGTGAAGTGCATAGCCTTTAAAGAGAAGATTAGACAGAAACCATAGGGTGATTCACAGTACTCTAATTAATGTTCTCTTGATTATTTATCAGTTCTATGCATATACTACATTTTTTCATTCATTTATTCATCACTAACTAACTGCAGAAAGGCAAATCTGGTCTGGTTTTTTTAATAAAACATGCCCGTTTGAGAAGTTAAGTGATAATAGAAGCCTTTATTTTGTCACATTTACAATACAGAACAGCAAAATTCTTTCTTTGCATATCTCAACTTTGAAGGTTGGAGTCAGAGCACAGGGTCAGCCATGATACAACACACCTGGAGTAGAGAGGGTTAAGGGCCTAACAGTGGCAGCCCCATCCTTCTGTTCTCTACCTTGTGTGGCAAGTCCTTTGGTATAAACCTGGGTCCCCCATGTTCCTGGATAGAACATGGATGAATGGATGGGAGGATTGGTATAAGTTCTGAGCCATTTATCACAACATGGCCTGTTCTATGTATAATTCTTGCTCTCTTAGACTCTGTCACTTTGCCCATGATTAGTGTTTTAGATGCTTTTTAATTTTGGACTGTATTTCACCTAAGGTATTTGGAATTGTTTGCTGTGAGTTTCGTGTTGGTCACATGTGTTTGCTTGGCTGAGTATTTTAATTCAGTTTTGAATTATCTTTGAGTTAATACTTTAACTCCTTACTTTTTACAAAGTTTGAACACACTGGCAATAGCAATAGCATCTTAAGAGTAAAATAATTGCTTGAAATACCTTCTGATATCGCTAACATTTTATTTGTTTTCCTGAGCATCCGCTTCTAGCTGGTTAGCATCACTAGCCTGATAGCCCGGTTACCGCTAGTTCTCTTCACATTCTCACACCAATTATCTCTGTTGTACTTGCCCTATAACACCATGTTGCTTGTGTGTCTGCCTTTGAGTGCAGGTGAAGACACGTTCGAGCTGCACTCAGTGGAACTGGAGCTGGAGGCTAAGGAGAAGCAGATCCGTGACCTACAGGTGAAGCAGGCCCCGCTGTGGGAGCGGAAAGCCACACTGGAAGCTTCCCAGTCGGTCGCTCACCTGTTTCAGGTAAATCCCCGGCGTGAAATTAGTACTCCCTCCACCTCTACTCAGTGTATTTCTCTGTCCAGGCCCAGTACAACCAGGAAGCAGCCTGCCCAGGTGTGGTTCACTCCGGCACCAGGGAACCACGGACCCTGGGTGCAGCAGCAGTATAAAACATGTCCCGGGCCCTGGTCGAGATCCCCACCCAAAACCACTTTGCCCCCTTCACAAGATGGAATGCAACACTGTGATCATTGGAGACTTCATCGTCCGCAACATCCGTGCTACTGTGGCTAATGGTAAGGCTCGCACTCACTGCTTACCTGGTGCTCGTGTTTTTGATGTCACTGCACAGGTACCTGGGATCTTGAGCAAGCACACCGGAGCTGTGGTTCTTCATGCCGGCATGAACAACACCAGCCTGAGGCAGTCAGAGATCCTGAAGAGGGACTTCAATACCCTGGTGGAGACGGTTCGCAGCACATCACCCACGGCAAGGATCATCGTGTCTGGACCGCTTCCCACGTACCAGCGAGGAATCGAGAGGTTCAGAGAGGTAAACTTTTTTGCTTTAAATGAATGGTTACAATCATGGTGTCACGCTCAGAATTTACTCTTTATTGATAACTGGAATGTTTTCTGAGAGCGTCCTAGGCTATTCCGTGCTGATGGCCTGCACCCCAGCAGAGTTGGAGCGGAAATCCTCTTGGACCATATCTCCAGGGCGCTGCACACATTCTGACTGGTAAATTACAATTTAAATCTAAATTTTAATAGCCATCCTTCACCTCAATCATCACATTGATAAAAAAAGCACATATAGCTCATCTTATAGAAACTGTGTCTCTTCCCTGAGTAGTGAGATCAAAAAGTTAATGCATGAGAAGTTCTCTAAATAATCTTACCGCAGTTAGACCAGAAAAATGCCAAACAAATAAAAACAGTTCCTAAAGTTTGGGCTTATGAACATTAGATCACTTGCACCCAAAGCACTTATTGTAAATGAAATCATCTGAGACAATAGCCTTACAGCACTCTACCTTACTGAAACTTGGATTAAACCAAATGATTACATCAGTGGGGCACGGTGGCTTAGTGGTTAGTGGTGTATCCTGCCTTGATGCCCTATGACGCCTGAGGCTCCCCGTGACCCGAGGTAGTTTGGATAAGCGGTAGAAAATTAATGAATGATTACATCATTCTAAATGAGTCTACCCCATCAGGATATATCTATAAGCATGAGACTCGTCAGACTGGTCGTGGATCTTTAGTGATTTCCTCACTGTTACTCAGAGAATGGTGTAGATATAATTATTTTGAAGAGCTTGTTCTTAATGTTGTACTCTCGCACATGCACACGTAAAAATCACTGATGTCTCTTGCTCTAGCAACCATGTACTGTATAAACCCCCAGGGTATATAAAAGGGCAAATAAAGCATTAATTTTAGGAGATATTAACATTCGCATTGACGATACCAAAGATGCCTTAGGACTCACATTTATGGACCTACTAATCTCATTTGGGCTTAAACAAAACATCACTAGAGCAACTCATCCTCTTAATCATAAGAGCTATCTTTAGATTACGTCCCTGAATTTTTCAAGTTGGCAGTTATTAGGCTCCTCATTAAGAAACAGAATTTAGATCCCAACAAACTATCAAATTACAGACCTATTTCACATCTTTTGTTTATGTCTAAAATACTAGAAAAGGCTGACTCTGTTCAACTGAGCTCCTTCTTACAGGAAAACAATATCTTTGGAGAGTTTCAGTCAGATTTCAAGCCCCATCATAGCACAGAAACTGCCCTTTCACTAACGTAAAAGTTACAAATAACTTTGGACCAAGACTGCATGTCCCTATTAGTTCTACTTTACCTTAGTGCTGCATTCGACACTATAGATCACAACATTCTCCTAGATCGCTTACAAAATTACACAGGTATTCAGGGACAGGCTTTAAGTTGGCTTAGATCCTACTTGTCTGATCGACACCATTTTGTAGAATTAAATCGTGAATCCTCCAGTATATTGCCAGTTAATTACGTGGTCACTCAAGGATCAGTTCTAGGACCTCTGCTTTTCTCGATATACATGCTTCCATTAGGAACATCATTAGAAGACATGGGATTAGTTTCCACTGTTATGCTGATGATACACAGTTATATATCTCATCAAAACCAGATGAAATAGCTAAACTGTCCAAATTAACTGAGTGCATAAGAGAGATAAAAGATTGGATGAGATGTAATTTTCTGTTGTTAAACTCTGATAAGACAGAAATACTACTTATCGGTCCAAAAACCAATACACAGAAGCTCTCACAATTCAACTTGCATTTAGAGGGACATTACTAGTAGCTCAACAGTGAAAGACCTGGGTGTTATATTAGACAGCAACTTGTCTATTGAAAATCATATCGCCCATACTACAAAAACAGCCTTCTTTCACCTTAGAAATATTGCCAAGCTGAGAAACATCCTACCTGTATCTGATGCTGAGAAGCTAGTTCATGCATTCATGACCTCTAGACTGGACTATTGTAATGCATTACTAGGTGGTTGTCCTGCATCTTTAATAAATAGGCTACAGTTAGTCCAAAATGCAGCTGCCAGAGTTCTCACTAGGACAAGAAAGTATGACCATATAACCCCAATTTTATCATCTTTACACTGGCTACCTGTTAAGTTTAGAATTGATTACAAACTGCTGCTACTTACATACAAGGCTCTTAATGGTTTAGCTTCCATGTATCTAACTAGTCTTCTAACACGTTACAATCCTTCACACTCTCTGAGATCACAAAACTCAGGACCTCTGGTAGTTCCCGGAATATCTACGTTTACTAAAGGCGGTATTTTAAAGGAGCATTTTCGTATTTAGCTCCCAAACTTTGGAATAGTCTTCCTGTCAGTGATTGGGGCTCAGACACACTTTTCCAGTTTAAATGTAGATTAAAAACTCATCTCTTTAGTGAGGCGTACACATAATATGTCCCATAGTATTGTGCACTATTACATCAGACTTGCAAATATTATGAACAGCAGCTACGTTAATCCCTCTCCACTTCTTCTCTCTACCCATCCCGAGGCATCCAGAAATTGTACCAGCTCTGATTGTCTTCCGTGCGACAAAGACAATGAGACCGACTCTGTGAGAATCCTGAGGCATCTAGAGATCTACCAGCTCCAGTTAGACTCTGCGATACTAAAGAGGAGATGTGAACTCCATGTGGTCTTTTACATCAATACAACATTTGTCAGACTGTATATTTATAATCACACCCTCCAGTGTCACCCATATGAGGATGGGTTCCCCTTTACGTCTGGTTCCTCTCAAGGTTTCTTCCTTCCATTCTAGGGAGTATTTGACTGAGTCACCTCAGACTTGCTCATTGGGGATAAATACATACACATTTAAATATATCTAATATTAATCTTGAATTTTGTATTCTATTAATCTTTATATTATTTTTTATATTAACCTTTGTTCAATCTTGATGTTCTGTAAAGCCGTTTTGAGACAATGTCAATTGTAAAAAGTGCTATACAAATAAACCTGAATTGAATTGAATTAGGGACCTTTTTCCTGAAAGCTTTTACATAACCTTTAAATAAATTGCTATTGTGTTCCAGTGTGTTTGAAAATCAGTACTTGATTTTATATAACAGTACTTATGATTTTTGTGTTACAAAAAAAGATTCAAATGGAGTTAGGGGAGAAAAGAATATTCAATAATATGACATTTCTGACCCGCTGTGAGCCATCTTGACCATTCTGTCATAGTAATTCACAGTCATTTCTGTATCAGGGTATTGAGTCTGAAATTGTGTGAATTTTGTACCTGCGTCATAGATACATCTTACATTAGGCACCAAAAAAGTCTAACTATGGAGTAAGTGGAATAGTTCAAAGTGAATTTATTGTCATGATTGAACACTGATAGATTTACTTGCCTTATCTTGTATTTCCTGAGTATTGTTATTCAGTTGGGGTGGGGTTAGTTTGACTCTCACCTCCAGGGTTGAGGGTTCAATTTCTGCCTCCGCCCAGTGTGCACAGACATGTTACATGTTCTCCACATGATTTGGGTGTTTCCTCTGTGTACACCAGTTTCCTCCACAGTCCAAAGACATTATTGGCATCTCTAAATTGTTTATAGCGTGTGAATAGGTCTGTGAGTGTGTGTGCGATTGTGCCCTGCAGTTGGTTGCCACAGTGTTTCATGCCCAGATAAGCTCCAGGTTCCATGCTACAGAAATGGATGGATAGATGTTATGAGGTTGATGTGTTGATGTGTTCTGTTATCTTATAATAGAACATCAGTTAAGTAAGTAAGTACATTATTATTACAGCCATATAGAATCTGCAGTAAACAGTGATGAAATAATATTTCTCTGCAACCCAAGCTATAAATATACGTGCCTGACATACACAGTTTTGAGGTACATCAGTAAAGCACAATGGAATTTGCAAGCATGCACGAAGAGGGTAATGGAAAACATTACACAGGGATGATTACACCAGGGGCAGTAGAACATAAATACTCCAATCCCAAAATCATTTAACATGGAAACAGACATTAGAGTAAACACAACAAGATCCATAACTGCAACTTGAAATGAAATGAAAGGAAATTAAATGAGGTATAAAGTAGTATTATAGTAATGTCTGTGAACCTGAGTTGAATGAAGTGACAGTGCAGTACTGTGATTGTGAGTCACTGAATAAGTGAACAATAAATAACCACAGCCCAGATTAGAAGCTTTATTTTGTCACATATACATTTTTTTTTTTTGTCAGCATAGTGAAACTTAACCAACTTTGGAGGTTGGGTTCAGTGGTTAAAGGGTCATACATGTTACAGCACACATGGACAGTGAGGGATAAGAGCTTTTCTCAAGGGCTCAACAGTGGCAGTGCTGGGGCTTGAACCCTGATTTTCCATACAACAACCAGTTAGTTAGTTATATAATAACTATAGGTTGTCCCAGGAATCTCCTTATATAAAAGAAATGAACACTTCAAAAATTGCTAGCTTATATTATAGTTCTTTTTCAACTAGCCTATAAGAATGACTTTGACAATAGTATACTTATATTTAGTGTTAAATGATAGTAACTCTATTCAGTGTTGAGCGGTGTTAAATTTTTACTCCACACAGAGTTAAGAGTCATTTTATCTTATTATTATTATTATTATATTATTATTATAATTATATTATTCTCATGCCTGTATCACAAAGCTGGTTGCAATGAACTTTAACAGGAAAGATGGCAAGCATATTACACACAATACTGATGCCAATTTTCAAAAAGATTGGAAGTGTTGTGGACCTCTGGGAACATCTGCCGATGAAGACACTATTGTCAAGGTGTTGGCATACACAGTCCTCTACAAATACAGACTGTGGGGTACTCTGTACTGTATATAAGTAACGTTCTGTACCTGAAACATAGCAATGCTTTTCTGAGTTGTATTTTCTGTTTCAATGTGCACTTTTCACATTTGGTTGTGAGGTTACCCAAATAACCACAGCATTAAAGTACAACACTGAATGTTGTGCACCACAACCAAACTGTTATTATAGCATTAATATTTATTTTATGGTAACCAGTGTGCAGGCCAGCTCAATACTCCACAGCTGATCCTGTGAGGAATAATCAGGACATTCATGCCACTTTTTCAATGCTTAATAATCTTATTTTTCTGGGTAGGTTTTAGACTGTAATCTGTAATTATCTCTAAATTTATCTCTAAATCTTAACCTCACATTCCTTTTTTTAGGTTTGGCATATTTCTACTAGAACTGCACACCTATAAATAGTATTGTGGATGTATGAAATACAGAGCAGCATGTGTTTTGTGGTTATCATGCCATCCTGTCATAGAGCTGAGGTGAGAAAAAATATGACAGGAAGCAGAAACTCGGCTCCAGCACATAGTGCTAACACCTACATACCTCAGTCTTCAAACTGTAATATATATGCATGCCTGCTCCCTGCTCTCCTTGAAGTCTTTACTTTGTGCTTTGATGGATTTTATCAGTTTCTTAGTAATATTAACCGTTGCTCTCTCATGTTCTGCAAATCAAACAAAAAAGTACGCTCGCACATTTTGCAAAACAGTGGAATGATGCAAAACAGCAGAAATGTCAACAGAAGTGCTTTTTTCTTCTACAAGAAAATGTAGGTTGTTTTACCATGATATAAACTTATATGGATACTTAACAAAACAATGATTTAAATATCAGAATCACCATCACCAGTGAAATTGGATCTTATTTGGTACTGGTCAGTAGCTATAGTTTTCTTGTCTTTTTTTTATCTAATTTGCTGAAAAAATAGCCTAACTATGTGCAGAACCGATCCATTAAATAACACAATCAAAACATCAATCGTATCGAAAAGCTTATCTCCAGTAAAATGCTTCAACAACATGCAAGCTGTCAGTTTCACAAATTACTCTTATATGACATTAAAGACACATCCTGGGTGTGTAAATTTTTTTCAATTTTGTTCTTTTATTCATATTGTGATATTAGAACATAGATGGGGTTTTAAATTCACAAGCATTTACAAGGTGTAAAAGAAAAATAGCTGGAAAAAAGTTAAGCACTGGTTTGGAAAATATTACACATTCTAGTTTGCTGATCGCTGATCCATTTTCTGCATGAGGAGCAACCTTCATTGAGAAATTTGTGGAGGAGGGTTTATTCCTCCATGCCTCATAGTACTAGTTAAATCTGCGTTTTGATGTGCAGTTTCTGAAATGTCACTAAATGTTAATTATTCTTACAGTGGTAAAATGTCAAATGTATTATTTATAAGAAGGCAAAGGGAAAAAAAGCCTGAAGAAATTAAAAGATTGTTGGTTGCTGTTTCTTCACCGCATGATAAAAGACAGTAGGTTCAGCACCTCTCAAAGCAGGACTGATTTCTGCTGATGCAGTAAGTAGAGGTTGGAAATATTTGCGTAACTGTGCGTCTTTACTGTACTCAAGCATTACTTTAGGCATATATATATATATGCCTGTATTTCTCTCAATTCCCATGTCTAGTGTAAATACTTGGTACACTAATTCAATTACAATAATAATTCCATGGGAAAAAAAATATTTTATATTTTTTATTTAAAACATCAAAGTACTCATTTACAAAAATTGAAGGTCTCCAATGACGTCAGGCTCCTGCGTTGAATAAACATCAATGTCAATTCATTATCTGCTCTGACCTACTTAACATCACAGTTTCATCAGTTATTTTTTTGTTATTACAGTTAAAAGTAGCATTTTATTTTTGTGTTGCTGATATTTTAAGTGAACAGGATTTTGATTAATTCATACTTCCACCTCTGCTGCTAGGCATATAGATGAATATACATATTATATATTATATAAAATATATATAAACTGATTATACCGTGTTTTTCTTTTTGTTTGTATACTATTTACATTTTAAATCCTTGCAACATTTTCCAATAAAGTGTATTTGGAGAATTTTGCATTTTGTTTTAAATAACCCACTGAATACTAATTTGTTTAATAATTCACAAACCAACAGTGATCGATTAGCAGTCCCTTAGTCATAGTTTCTGAAGATAATAAGGATTCGTTTGTTCCTCAGTCTACTTACAGATTGAATCTTAACACTATGGCGATTTTGGTATTGTTGTGGAGTTTTCAAAACAAAGACAGAAAATTAAAGAAAACTGATCCTAGATTCACATAAGAACAGAATCAAAGTGAAATGATATTCGTTTGGATCATTTTTATCAGTTATCTGATAATAAATGGTTGATAGAATGTCATCAGTGTGTCAGTCCCTTACAAAACATATGTGGAATTCTTCATTCATAAGTCCTTTATCAAATATTTTTTCCCTTTAAATTGTTGGATTTCAGTAATTAAACATTGGATCTGGTTACTCAACAGGATGTTGCTCAAGTGTTGCTGGTGCTGTTATCAGGCATGCTCTTTGAGGAGAGTGTTGCAGGCATGTATCCTCTAAAAAGGCTCATTACTCTTTGCTTGTAAGTCTTAATTGCAAAAAAGTAGATGACTGGATCCAGGCAGCAGTTGATATTCATCATGGACACAGTGACCTGAAGAGACATTTTGAAGGTCTTCATTTCCTCACAAGAAGGCTTATGGAGAAGTCTGCGCACCATGAACTGCATGATATTGACGTGGTAGGGGCAGAAGCACAGCATGAAGCTCAGCAAAATCAGTAATATTATGTTCTTGGCCCTGCTGCTTTTTCCTGACTTGCCAGTCATAGGGTTCTCCTTGGCTGTCTTGGAAAGCTTGGAATTAATCTGGCTGTAGCATCCCAGGATAAGACCCAGGGGCAAACAGAACCCAACAAAACAAGCAAGCAAAAGCACATATGGGGTTATAGAAGAATCATCTAAGTTGGAGTACTCCATGCATGTTTGTTGACCTTGCCATTCTTTTATCATGCTTCTAAAGAGCATAGGAGATGTCTCTAGGAAAACGATTGCCCAGACCAGGATGCAAATTCCTCGCACTACCTTCAGACTCCTCAGTTTCGGACACCTGTGTGGATGCACCATGGCCAGGTAGCGATCAGCACTGATGCAGGTCATGAAAGCGATGCCTGTGTAGGTGTTTGAATAGAAAATAACAGCAGTGAGCCTGCAGAGAAGATCTCCAAAGGGCCAGTCAAAACCACGGATGTAGTAAGTGATTCGACCGGGAAGAGCAAGAGTAAAGAGGGTATCAGAGATGGCCAAGTTGATCAGGTACAGTGTGGTGGAGTTGAACTTCTTCTTCTTCTGGCTAGTAATGTACAGGACCAGGGTGTTGCCTGATATACTGACGACAAGCACAATGATGTAGAAGATGGGAAAGAGAATCCGAGCTGAATCCTTGTAGGTGAACACATTACAGGTTTCGTTGAAGATACTTTCATTTGATGGAGAATGAGTGGCCATTTCCTTGAAGGAAAAAAAAAACTTTCTGTAAAATTTTATTACAATACAATACAATTATATTGTATGGAATATTAAAGCTGATAAAAAAGCTGATATATATGTACGTTTTAAATTGTACTATTAAAACAATATGATTATCAAAAGACAATATGGTTAACTGTAATAACTTACAATATGAAAATCAAAAATTATAATTGAAAGCTTTAAACAGGAAAATTTACTTACTGTTAATTCAACAGGTTTGATGGATCGCAGCAACAGCAGATGTTCTTCTCTGTGCTTGTGGTTTGTGAAGAGAGTGGGAGCTGTGTTGGCAAAACTTGAGTGGCACACGCACCTACTCCACACTCCACTCATTGAAGACACAATGACAGAGAGGCAGTTCTTTTGCTTAAAACCTCTTGCGTGACAAAATTATGCTCAATTCCACTTTGCTTCATGACTTCAAACCGTTTTCTATAATGTGGTCATTGGGGCATACCCAGTGTAAATGTTACAGGTCTGATGGCTCTAATAGATTCGTCTAAAGTTAAATATGATTGTTTTTTAAATGTAATGCCCATGAAGTGTTATTATGCACCAAGTTTATTGATTTTGACAGTGTTTCACAAATATCTGGGTTTTTTTTTTTTTTTATTGAAAAAACCACAAACATCTGCCAAAGTTGACCTATTTAGACAGAGGATGTTGAGGTAAAGATGTGCTTGCACATTATCCACAGAGCAAAACATGAGAAAGATCAATATCTACGAATACACATCTCATACAGACAAATTAAGATTTTTTTTGTTTTGTTTTTTGTTTGGAAAGGAAGGCTATAAACGTACAACTTTTTACTTCATTTTAATGCTATGAAACCTAATCCGACTCGATGTAGAGTATAAAGGAAATGACTCTGGACAGATTTCAGTAGTAGAATGAAGTTGTGATAGCGTGTGTGGTTTCATCACTTCTCTATACTGTGTTGTGAGAAAACATCAAAAGACTAGACTACTGATAAGCATTGAACATGCCAGCATTTATTACGCAAATGTAAATGGCATTTAAATGCATTGGCTGACAAATTAAATGGTAAAATAATGCCTCTGATATGCTGTGTTTTGCTGTCATTGTTTGTATGGGTAGAAATGTTTCAACATATGATATATAAGGTGATCATTCACCTTATATATCATATGTTGAAACATTTCTACCCAGTCGGATTTTTAGGACGACAGTATCAGCTCTCAAACCCAATTGCACACCTATAAGCTTTTGAATCCACATGTTAGGGATTGTGCATAAGCATTAAAGAATAGTGGCCATCCCTCCAGTGTCTATTCCAACACATTACAAAGACAGACATTACTATGTTTTTGCCTTTAATGTGTAACTCGTCTATATTTGTAACATATTGTAGTAATGAAATATACCACTTGGCTGATGTAATCTGTCTGTATTCAATTGCTAACTATAAAAAAAAAAACACTGGTATTTCAGAGGTTCCAAAATTTCTACCAATACAAATCATACTGTAGCAAGCAAAAAAAGGAAAGGAAAAAAAAATTATAATGATGAAGGACAGATGAATTACTTGGTGTTAAGAAGTTGTGGATAATGTGATGTAGAACTGCACCTGGTGTGCAACTGAAAAGTTTAGATTTATAAGCAACCAGCCGAGAGTAGAATCTTACTTTTCACAATTGTTACACAATAAAAATGTAGTCTGAACCATGTCTATATTGTGTTGTATAACATCATAGACCTGGACATCAGTACATTTTTACATCAGTAGTTTTTTTTTTCATATATATATATATATATATATATATATATATATATATATATATATATATATATATATATATATATATATATATATATAATTTCTTGCCTCTCATATCTCCATAGAATGAGGTAAAAAAATCTTGAACCATATATGTACAGTATACAATGGCATTTAGATATGCACTGCAAATAAATCTTAAAGGGAAAGTCCCAGTTCCATGTGCATGCAGCCCAAGTTACAGTAGATACAGGTCTAGTCCAGTCCAGTGCTAGTCTATTGCATAGCTTTCTACCATCCTGGTTTGTTGTAATTGAAGTGGATGGCTTTAGACCAGCAAAAGGTCAATAATTGGCGTAAGTCACATGCAGTTATGACACGGCATACTTAGGTCACACCATGCAGGTCCTGTGTAGACACCATCACCTGCAAGTTAACACCCTGCAGATTTCATGCTCCATTAATTCACTGCACAGAGTTAAAGATCTCTCCACTGTAAGAACACTGCAAAAAAATGAAATGACACTGATGTTTTGCACACACAGTAGGGAACGTTTCCTTCTTTCTAACAGACCTTGAATGGTTCACTCAACAAAACTCAAGCTCTGAGTTTAGAATTTGAATACCTTATTATTACATTCATTGTCTGTGTAAGTGTTCATCGTTCCTTATGCTTCTCTGAGTACTTTTTTGTAATATTAGAAATAAATGAACAAGTAATAAATGGGAGAATTAGAAGCCATAGCGATTTTACTGGGTTTCCCAAGAGTACAAAAAGAACAGTGTAGTTCTCTAGGTGTGATTTACATCGCTTACCCTCTTATCATGCCTTCTGTGAAAAAGAGGGGAAATTACAGGGTGCCACAATGAAAAGTTGCTGGTATGTCATGCCATGCCTGAGAGTGTGTATACGGTGTTGATGGCTTTGTGATAGAAAAGGTTTTTGGATATTGAAAGTGACGACCCAGCATGAGACACACATGAAAGTCGCTTCTCAGAGATCTGACCTTTTTATTCTCATTCTTCAGAGGAGGGAGGTCAGAGTGAAACTGATTTGGAGGGAATTATACATAAGACACTGAAGCTAGAGCTCCATTAAAGATCCTTGATAGCATATCATATTTAAAAGAGCTTTCAGCAAAAACACTGCTTGAGTTTGGATCTTTGCTGAGGGGCGCTGACAAAAGTACTCCCAGAAAGCTCAATAGGTGACTTTAAACAATGTCATGATATATATTGTAAATCTATTCATTATTAAAACAAAATAAACGAACAGCCGCAGTTTTATTTGAGCATTTTCTATCAAATGTTAATGATGAGCTATTTAGCCTTTGCTTCTTTTGATACACATATTAGGTTTAGATTCAGATTTAGATGTATCACAGTTAACAATGGATATAAAAAATCTACACCTTCCTGTTAAAATGTCAGGTTTTTGTAATGTAAAATAATGAAGCCATGGAAGTACATCGTATATGAGCAATCAGATATCTGTTATCAAAAACAGGAAATATAAAAAAAAGTTATATATATATATAAAAAAACAGATTGCATAAATGTGAAGACTTAATAGGGGATGTGGGCATGTTCTGAGTGAACATCACATTCAACATCATGTTCAAAAGTAATTCTGATTAACCCAAAATAAAGATCATCTCCTTCTGTAGGATTTTACTGATATTTTCCTGATTTCAGTTTGTCGTGTAGACAAAAACAGAAATACTATAGATTCTTGTCATGGTTTTAGACTTTCATTAGAATGCCTGAAATCAGAGCCATGGTTGAGAAAAGTGCATGAAAAACACTTCAAAAACTTTCTCCTTGTCTGTTTTTTTTCTCAGAATGAGATCTCAGAGGGTTAAGCAACGGCATATGCTACAAAAAAGGCCTCAAGCCACAACTGCTGTACTACATAAGTGTATCTACACAATCTACACAATAAGATTATACTCTACCACACAGCATGACAAAAATGCATTTGCTTAGTGATTGAGTTTAGGTTTTGTTGTAATACTTTTTGAATATAATACTGTCTGTTGTGATGAGCCAGTATCTTCGGGATGGTAACAGCAAATCATTAAGTGTCACTTAATGTAAAGCTTTGTTATATTTATTTGTTTACAACGTTGTACAAATCTGTGTTCATGTGAAACAAACTAAAAATTAACTAAAACTGCAAAGGATGAAATAAACCTTTATTAAAAAAAAATGACGGCCTTATAGCCAAATAAGATGTTAGTTACTAGAAATGTCCACTAGGGGGAACTGAACACTACACTTGGTAAAATATAAACAAAATCTTAAGAGGAATCTGGAGGGATTCCCACTGCTATGCTGCATTGAAAAACTTGCAAAATATCCGGGAAAGGAAAAGACAAGAAGAATTTTTTTTAAGGCCTGGCAGTTTCTTTTACTCACACACACACACACACACACACACACACACACACACACACACACACACACACACACACACACACACACACACACACACACACACACACACACACACTCCTGAGTCACCTGTTTTTAAGACACCCTTGGCATCAACCTTTTCTAACTCCATACAGTTCAATAGAAGCTCCTCTGTATTTCTCTCAATTCCCAGCTCCATGGATCCTTCCCTGGATAAACACTGTGAATGAATGGTAATGATACTGTGAAATATCATTTTTTTGGGACAGCTCTCTGGGTGTGAAATGGAGAGTAGTGAGACTCTGGTTGCCTTTGAAGCTGCCCTGCCCCGGCGCATATGGCCAGGCCTCCCGCTGGCTCTTTGTTGGTGGCGATGGCAGTTCTTTGTCGTTGGCCTCATGTGGCTTGTGTCCGTTCCCATCATCACCAATTACACGTTGCTCTCCGGACAGCCATCTTTAACCATTTCAGTCAGCTCCACTTGCGTGAACACACCCTGTGCACATTTCTCTGCTTGTCAGATTTAGCACTCTGTTTAATTACTGCACCCAAACAGACACTGGCACCTGCAGTGCTTTTCACAAACAGGATGTCCTGAGTGAGTGAATGTGAGTATAGGTGTGTGGATGGCACAAAGGATATGTCTGGATTTTGATTGTGTGTTGGGAGTGTTGATGAATAGATATGGCTACTAGAAGGGGCTGAGATTTTCAATGGCCCTGTATGTGTTTGTCCGTGTTTGTGTATGTGTGTGTGAGTCTATAGACACAACTTTATTGTAGCTGATAGCGTTGTAGTGCTATAGATTGACAGTGTGTGCCAGGCCTGGCTGTGGGCTGTGTGAAGAGTTAAACCAGGTCTGGATTCTCAATTGCACTCAGTGGGGGAGAAGTACTCAGCTCCCGGGGACCCCGCAGCCAGCTGGCTTCACACAGACGAGCTGTGCCCTGATTGTCTGCCACACTGTGTGTGTGTGTGTGTGTGTGTGTGTGTGTGTGTGAGAGAGAGAGAGAGAGAGAGAGAGAGAGAGAGAGAGAGAGAGAGAGAGAGAGAGAGCGTGAAGCATATTTACATACAGTACATGCATCATTTCTGCCTCTGTCAGCTTACCAGTGTCTGATCTTAAAATATCTGACTACACAAAATGTACATATTTATAAAAGTCTCATGTCAAAGGCAACCTTAGGAGCACTTTTCAGAATTTTAAATCAAATCTGTGAATGAAACAGTGGAGATAATCCTCCTGTAACACTGCTGACTTCACACCTTGTAGTGTGTCAAAAACCACACTGTCTTGTGTGTAGCATCAGTCACTGTCACAAGGCAGGTAACATCTTTTACACCTACTCACATGCTCCTGGTAAACAAAAAGCCAACCCAATTTCGTACTGGCAGAAATGAAATGTCAGGAATTATTTCTAGAAATCCTTAAATATAAAATTGCATCAAATTGCAATTGAAACCCAACATGCTGCATGAAGAAACCATGATACGGATAAAAAGGAGAACAAATTTAATTGCTTACTAATTTTTCTTCAAATTAAATGTAATGTAATGTAAAATTCTGTAATGATGTCCTTTAAGACATCATTACAGAAAATGTTTGGATTCTGTACTTTTTTTGCTGGCTTGTCAACATACATCAAGGCTTTTATAATTTTTCATTTTATTAAAAATACCAAATTTGTATCATGTGGTTGCTAAAATAAAGCCATGTTATATATATGAAGGAAAAGAAAACAAACAAGCAAGCAAGAAAGAAAGCAAGAAAGAAAGAAAGAAAGAAAGAAAGAAAGAAAGAAAGAAAGAAAGAAAGAAAGAAAGAAAGAAAGAAAGAAATATTATTTCTATAATAAAAATATTGTCATTCACGATCATATAAACACCATGAACTTGCTAGTTTACTGTTAGTTTTAGCAATGCTGTTTTCTTTGAAGAGACCATCATTTACAATAATAATACTTTAATAAAACTGGACAAAAGTGACAACTTGAAGATTCGGTTTAAATCCAAATAAAGTACAGATATTAATAAACCGAGACAAAACATTCTCAGTGTTTTGGTTCACCACACTGATTCTGCTGCTTACACCAAAACATGTAGGTCTTATTATTAAACAGTGCCACCTGTCCCTGTCTCCTGGTCCGTGTCTGAAGACATTTCTATTTCCCTTGTTCAAATGACTACTGGTTTTCCCTTCATCTGAGCCCGTATTTTACATGTCATTTTTGCTACTTTAATATTGTTCCCTTCACAAAGTGTCTACTAATTATTTGTGCAGCACTGCTCAGCAGCTAACAGAGTGACAGTTGGTATTATTGTAGTGATCAGGCTGTTCCTAGGCCTCTGCTCAAGCCATTTGATGTATATTAACTATAATTGGTGCCAATGCTGCATTGATGTTTAGTAAACCCTCGTGCCGTTTTCCAGGAGCGTGCCCAGGAGGAATTTGCAGTGGAGGCCGGTCTTACAATAAAAGACGTTTCCCTAGAGATCTTCAACATAAAGATTCCTTGAAGTTCATTTTTTATGAATAATATAATATAATATAATATAATATAATATAATATAATATAATATAATATAATATAATATAATATAATATAAGAAATAAAAGGTTGGAACAATTTTCCATACTTAGTAAATGTAAACCTGAGATTTTCTTTTTGCTTTCAGTATTAGGTGAGGTCACTGATCTGCTGCATGAGGGACTAGGCTCAGGCTTGGTACTGACTGGGTGAGGCTATGATTTATAATTGTAAATACTAATTATAAATATAATTATTAATATAAATCTCCATGTTTTAGCAGTTTTATATCATATTCATTATTTGCTGTCCCAAACAAATAAGTAGTAGTTAAGATAATTATGTATAAATTGTCAGATAAAATAATTACACGCTGAAACAAATTTATATGCGTCTACGTCATGGCCTCAAAGTAAGACTTAATACTGGCATATTACAAAGGGTTAAACTGGAAAGCTCATGTGAACGGAGCTCTTCAGTCTTTGAGTTTTCAATTTTAACCTTATAGAATGAATGATATACTATACTTTAAAAAATAAATCCATAGAGAATAATGGTAAAATACACTGTGAGTTAGAAATGAGAACTCATTATTCCTTCAGTAAAGGAAAATGTAATATATTTAGTTTAAAGAGTCCAAAACCATTTTTATTCTGTCATTTTGATGCCATAAAGTGACAAATCTGGAATCGAATTTAAGTTATTAATCAATATGCAGCTCTTGTTGTAGAGACAAATATGTGAAAAACCTTTTAAACCCTTCATTTGTATCACAAAACTCACATTTACCTGATATCAAAATCAAGAATAAATTGAATGTTACTGTTCCAACATGTTTTCCACACATGAATAAAGGAAATACCGTTCCTCTATTTCCCAAATCTTATTGTAACTTCTTCTTCTGACATATAAATTGAAATTATGAAGTATTAAATTAAAATGAGGAAGCACTAAATATGTTGCTGCCTGGCGTGACATGTTCAAATGTTTTTTTTTTCTCTTTCAGTAGTGCAGAGAGAGGAGGATCAGGTTATACATAGCTGCCACCTTCTGACAGTGTAGCGATGCTAGAAATCAACAGTGACAGTGAGCTGCTCATTACGCCCAATCAGTGTCAGAATGTGTGTGTGTGTGTTGGCTGGGGTGGGGGGTGGGGGTGGGGTTGTGGGGGTGTTGGGGGGGGGTTGTGTTATATGTTGGAGGGAAATAAATGTCTCAACAAGGATATGTGTATCTGAAAGTTCTGACATTGTGGGGACTTTATTTATTTAGTTATTTATTTTAACAGCTTTTATTTACTTAAAAATGCATTTCTTTTTAGTTACTGAGCTTATGGTTTTGGTCAGTTCATTAAGAAACACGTGTGTGTTTGCATGTGTGTGTGTGTGTGTGTGTGTGTGTGTGGAGAGAGAGGGCTGGTCATTCCTTGTGCTTATCTCATTCTGATCCAGATATAGCAGGAAAGATATAGCTCCTTGTTTGACTCCTAAATAAAATACTACTCTAGACCATTCATTTATAAATTCATTTCTCTCACTACTATTCTTTCAACATTAACAATTATAGATAGTTTTACCTCCAAGACATACCTCAGTTTATATATACCATACCTATATACAAATGAAGGACAAAATAAAGGAAAAACAAATAAACAACAATCACAGATTAGTCTTTATGTCAGTTTACATCATACACTGTAATCGCAGTCATCTGAGGAAAAATCATCTTTTTTTTCAATGTGCAATTTCTACCCTAATTTTCAGTTGTATTTATGATATTTTTCTTGAAACAATTGTCATTGACTGAAGCTTGACTGATTACTAAGTTAATAAAGCATTTTTCAAATTTCAAGTCAACTTGCATTGATCAGGAATTTATACAGAGCCATTATAGGATGTTAATTGCTTAAATATTAGATATTTTTATTTTTATAAAATACTTTATCCTACAATACACGTGTCAGGATACACAGTTTTAACTGCTATACACAGTTTTAACTGCTACAATTATTTATTCAGGTGTTTTCACTTTATGACCTTTTTCGAGAGTTATATCTGTCAGAGATGTGGATAATGTGCAAGAGCAATATGAGTCAATGATCAGGTAAATAATTAATGTTTGAAGAGATGGATGAATATGAGCTAGATAGATAGATAGATAGATAGATAGATAGATAGATAGATAGATAGATAGATAGATAGATAGATAGATTGATAGATAGATAGATAGATAGATAGATAGACAGACAGACAGACAGACAGAGACAGATAGACAGACAGACAGACAGATAGACAGATAGATAGATAGATAGATAGATAGATAGATAGATAGATAGATAGATAGATAGATAGATGTCACTCTTTTATTGAATTTCTTAAAGCTTTACTGAAGAAAAGTGTTTGTTAAGATTTTTTCTAATTACCACAGCAAAAAGAAATAATGTCTGTATCTAAAAAAAAACAATATAATATTCGTTTAAGAGCATCAGATGGCATTTACTATCATAGACATAGTATTTTTATGGAGGGAAAACCACACACTGGATTAAACCCCATCTGCTAAGCTGCTGAACCTTTCTCAGGGGCAAAATAGTAAGTGCTGGTGTGCATTCTAACGCCTTGTCACAGTTCGGCTCCTTTTGAACAGGCTTCAGCAGTGAAAAATGAGAAACAAATGTTCCACTGACAGTTGTTCTCATGCCCGGGGAGGGAGGATATTTATATCAAAAAAGGTGCGAACATAAACAGGCTTTATGGACTGGGCAACACTCTGGGTGTGATGAGGGGCAAGAGCAAATTTGGCTCCTTGAGAACTTTAATGTGTGAATTATGTGCTTTTTTTACAGGCTGCCTGGATGGATGGATGGATGGATGGATGGATGGATGGATGGATGGATGGATGGATGAATGGATGGATGGATAGATGCAATTGAAAAGACTTTAGAGATGGTGTGAATTGGTCCTCGATTGACTCACTCTTCCTGTTAGACCTACAATAGAAAGGCTAATTTCTATTAAGATTAAAAGCAATCTCATAAACTGTGTCTTCAGTGCTAGAAAAATCTGGAGATTTTGACAACTTGCTTATTACAAATGATGATTTTAATTTATTTATGTAGTTTTTATATTTAGCTTTGGCTCCATATTGAAATAAATAGATTTTTATTTATTACACTAACGTCCCTGTCCTCTACACATTTGACACATTCAGTATATAAAAATATGTGAGAAAATTTCAGCTGGTCATATCATCTGTTTTCATATAGCTTTTTTAAACTGTAAATTTATTTGCATATTTCTCTCTTTTTGGCCAGTTTATGGGTCCCAGTGGTCAATAATCAGCCACATGTTAAGACACAGCTTCTTCGTCCAAGTAATGTATTAATAATCAGATGCTGCTGTCACTTGTCTTGCTGTCAGTGTTCACTTGTTTTCAAAATTTACGGGTCACTGGAGTGGCATTTGGTACTTGTCCCCAGTACAAGTCGTGTCCTTACTAACTAGCCAGTTGTGACCACTGTGTGAAGCCATGCTTATGGCAAGCCGATTTCATAATGTTGACCATGTAAGTGACAAGGATGATGGGGGAAATGCTTATGCAAAACTGAAAATAAATAATGCATGAACTCATATCAGCCTAGAGACTACATGAACATGGTACATATTGAAATAAGGCAGCACATTGTCCTTGTCTTTTTGATGAGGTGGAAAGCTTGAAATGGAGAGAGAGTGAGAGAGAGAGAGAGAGAGAGAGAGAGAGAGAGAGAGAGAGAGAGAGGGAGAGAGAGATTGCATTAATATTGAACAAAATGTATGATGGATGCATAATCAACAGTTACACCACTGATGCTTACGGCTATGCTGGTGACATTGTTGCTTACGGATTTTAAAGGCATTTTTCTTAAATCAAATACAGTTAAATGGGTTGTGAGTTTATCTATTTGTAAAAGCCAAACGCGTCACAGTCATGTTGCTTTACTTTAAACATTGCACATGGAGGTTTTGTCTCTAGAAATAAGCTTTCTCTTTCCTTTCATCATCCTTTTCGGTAGGTGTGTACTGAAATGTTTGTTCACCTCAAACCTGCAGACCACATGTTTGCTGTAAACAAGGCTCCCACAGGAGGGAATATTTTAAGCAGGTCTGAACGTGCTCATTAATTTGGTTAAATGAAGTGAGAAAGTAGGAGCCAGGGCCAACCAACCAAACTCAGGGATTAAAAAGCAGAAAAAAGAGAAATGTCTCTCCGTGAACGCATTTCCTATGATACAGGACGATGAGACTGAACAACTGCCACTACTGGGTCAACAGTGCTCCAACTTTGTCCGGCAATGAGTTAATGATTTGACATACACCCAGCCATATGTTAGACTGAACTTTTTTATCTTATTTTAAGAAAAAATAAATAAATTGACTAACTGACTAAAACATTTATTTAGATGATACGCTTAATCTATAAAGTGTAAAAATATCAATTTTATATTTTTACATAAAAAAACACAAACATGGGCATTGGATTTGGTTGGAACATGGGGGGGGGGTCTGAAGTGTGAATGGGTATTATAAAAATAATATGTAATTTATTAAAATAATAATATTACATAGATTTTTTTTAAATATCTGCAATTACATGAATTCCCTCTCTTTCTATATATCAACCCATCCATACATCTATCTGTCTAAATTAACTATCTAGTTTTCACAATCATTTACAAATAATGATGGCAAAAGTTGGGTGATGCCATCTGGTGCAACAGAGGGGGGGACTTTTAGTATTTTTATTTGATTTATTACAACAAACTCACAATCAATTCCAAACACAAATAAAGTTACAAAATAAATTACTTCTGCATGTTTCAGTTGATCATGGCATAAATATTGGGAGGTTGTAATTGCTAGTACTGATTACTGGGGGCTTACCTCCCCACAATTACCTCTACCTTAACATAACTGTATCAGGGCCAGTCACATGATCTAGATTAATCATCCATACAAGTGTGAGGAAAAAATGAGAACCGGGACAAAACATACAAATCTCTGAGCTCAGGGTTGAATGTGGGCCTCATGAATTCTTACTTCAAAAAGTACAGCAATTTATTTAAGTATATACATTTATTACTTATGTATAACACTGTATACAATGTTATGAATAATATATCAATAAGAATTTCATTAACTATAATCCTAGCTGGTTTCATTTTCAGAAGAATTAGAACTACTTTTTATTGAAATGTTGATTGTCCACTTTCTCTGGAAACTATACTATGATTTGTACTACATCTACATTTAATAATAAATACTTTTTGTTTTTTTAATTTTAGTACAAATATAAAGCTCTATGTGGTCTAGAGCACTATGTGGTCACTACAGGTTAAATTGTTTTTCAACCCATCAAATCATCCTGCCACCTACGATCATACCTCCTCTACCAAAACTCAGCAGTGCACACTGGCCTTCAGGCGAAACACTAGATCATCATGCTTCTTGAAAAAGGGTCAGGAAAAATGAACAGGGGAAACCCACTATTCACAAATCAGAAAGTCCACTTGGCTGGTGCTTACTCATCTGTAAAAATCAGGGAGCGCTGGAAAGTTTGTATAAAAGGGCATTTGACAGTGTCATGCTGTTCCGTCAGCACAGCACATGCTGTAGGCTCTGGCATTCCCAATTGACTTCCAGGTCATTGGGTAGCAGCAGCAGGAAGCTGCGCTCAGAGCCTCATGGCAAGCCTCTGACTCACAGCTGGATCCATAACAAGGTATCATAGGAAATGAGTTGGCAAAACATCACTGGGCTAAAGAGTGTGAAAAACTTGCCATGATATCATTTGTAAAGGTAAGCGGATGAACGCACTCTGGTGTTCCAGACCCAAGTTCTCCAGTCTTCTATGAGACTCATCTTTCCTAGAGAAAATAATTAAATATTAAATATCTCACTGTTGAAGCCTTAGTGTGTTCTTTTCACATCGACAAGTAATTTAAAAAAATTGTTTCAAGTTTGAGTGTATTTTTGAAGGACATAAGTAAAAATAAATTTTTTAGACAACATTTCAATTAGGGTTGTTTTTTTTTTGCTTAGTTTTGCTAAATAGCTAAAATATATGTGACCTGTTTTGACATCCTATTAAAAAAAATTAAAAGTGGTGGTTCTCTATTCACCATTTAGGTATTTTGTGGATTGGTGATGCTTAAATAACAGACTGAGACTTTCTGAGCCCTCTAACTTTCTTTAAAGCGTATAGCACGGCCCTGTGTAGTTAATAAATTAAGAATGATTAGAGGATAATTTTTTTTAAAAAAGATGATCAACACCCTTATTGCTCTCATGCTCCGATTATCTCCAAGGGTATCTATGTCAAATTATACTGCTTTAACACAATAGAACTTATTATTTAGAATAATAATTTTTATATTGTCCTGCGATGGGTTGGCACTTCGTCCAGGGTGTATCCTGCCTTGATGCCCAATGACGCCTGAGATAGGCACAGGCTCCCCGTGACCCGAGGTAGTTTGGATAAGCGGTAGTAAATGAGTGAGTGAGTGAGAAATTTTTTTTAGCAGTGCTACATGTTTTTATTCTTGCTGAATAATATTGCGTCTCAAATATTGTGTTATAATATAAAAATAATGTGTATAATAATGTTTATTGTGTATACTATGTATAATAATGTTATACTGTTATACTGTTATACTAATAATGTAAGACTTTTTGATAGATTATTTAAAAAAAAAAAAACAATACTGTAAAGGAAAATGGTTTTGTTAATCTCAGAAAATCTGCCAGGAAGCATTAATGTTGTAGTGAGATAGCTATGAAGTATATTTGCTTACAGTCAGAGAAAAAAAAAGAGCTTTGAAGGATGCAAGATCAAAACTTTTAAGCAAGTCATTTCTTTTTTCAGATACGCCTTTGGTTTATGTCATGCAAATACACCTTTGGAGTTCTCTCTCTCTCTCTCTCTCTCTCTCTCTCTCTCTCTCTCTCTTTGTCTCTGTCTGGGTCTCTCTTTCTTTGTTTTTGGAGAGATCATAGTTGAATATCAGAGCCAAGTAAATCTAATCAATTATACAGTTTTACAGATAAAATATTCAATATAAATCAAAACACATTTTCAAAAAGTCACAGTATAATGAGAAATTTAAATTGGAAAGAGAAACCGTTTGTTTATTAGAGATGCCAGAGTGGGGTGGTGACTTGCCATCCATAAATTTTGTCACTCCTAAATCTCCAGACCTCAATCCTGGCACTATTTCAAGATTTTTAATGAACCCAGACATCAGAGACATCAAACCCTGGTGATGCATTGTCCATTTGTATCAGCGAGTGCTATGAGGACAAAGCAGAGAAGCAGAGGCGAGACATGTATTATTACATAAAAATTCAACATTAGCTTTTTGGAAAGGATCATTAGGTGTTTTCTGTGCTGTAGCTGGCATCAAAGGCATACAGCAGGTATGCCGATTTCTCAAAAGTGAAGGAAATTGCTTGGGTCTTGAACCACTGTGTGCAATATTGATTAACCTGCCTCATATGCCATGCACCCCTCTTTGGCTGAACCAAACCCAAGCTGCTTTTGGGGGCTCAGTGGTTCCTAGGGGAGACCAGAATAGAAGTTGAGTATCTTGCTGTGATCCAAAGAAACTGTGCCAAATGTTATCAAAACGGGATTAGTGGACAACAGTTGTATATAATGGGAGCAGGAAAAAGGGTAGTTTCCAAGTAACCAGTGGGTGGAATTTTCAAACTATAACACATTTTATTTATTTTGCATCTATGAGGAAGTCTCTATGGGATCACATAGACCTCCAACCATACTGCACTCAATCTGTCGTGTGATATTACAATTGCTATTATGTTATATTACCTTATATGACCAGAAAAATGGTCAGGAACGTTCAAATGAAAGAAATCTCTCTACTGAGATCTACTGCCACCATTTGCGAAGCCATGCAGTTATGCATTTTGCACCATGCGCAGAATGAGGTTGGTGTAGTTAAAGAGTCACTGTGGGCCTGTTAGCAGTAAAGGTGCACAGCAGGCTGGGTTTGAGACTACTCCTCTCACAGCTGCTCACACATTTTCATGCATTTGAAACAAAATTGGAAAATATAAGCTGGACCGATTCCTCCGAATGAATAGCAAGATGAATGTTACCCAAGTCTATACCAGTGTACATTCGTTATTACTCTTACACGCAGGACCTGGATACTGGTTTACATTATAAATCTTTAATTCTGGAGTGATGAGAAGAGCTTATGAAGACATGCATGCACTGTCTAACCCACAAAAAAAACATTAATTTTTTTAAATTTAGGGGGAAAAATATACATATGTATTGTGAATGATATTTGAAAGGCTTTAGATGGAAGCATTTGGTGGAAGCCTGGTCACACACTTACATTTACAGCATTTGGCAGACGCCCTTATCCAGAGCGACGTACATAAGTGCTTAAGTCTATAGCATTGAATACATTAATGCTGGCTCACAAGGTTACATACTTAAGATACCATGAGTTTAAAACATTTGTTCAAAGTTACAGTGAAAAAGTGTCAGTTTTTTTTTTTTTTTTTAATAATAATGCAAAAGATAGTGAAAGAAATGCTAGTTGAAGTGTTTCCTGAATAAGTAGGTCTTCAACCGCTGTTTGAAAATAGCCAGTGACTCAGCTGTCCAGACCTCTAGGGGAAGTCCATTCCACCACCTTGGTGCCAGAACAGAGAAAAGTCTTGTAGTATACTTGCCTCTTACCCTGAGAGATGGTGGAACCAGTCGAGCAGTGCTGGTAGATCGGAGGGTGTGGGGTGCAGTGCGAGGAGTGATGAGGGCTTTGAGGTAAGAGCGAGCTGGTCCATTTTTGGCTTTGTAGGCCAGCATCAGTGTTTTTAATCTGATGCGTACAGCTACCAGAAGCCAGTGGAGGGATCGCAGCAGCGGGGTGGTATGCGAGAACTTTGGCAGGTTGAACACAAGCTGTGCAGCTGCATTTTGGATCATTTGCAGAGGACGGATTGCGTTCATAGGTAGACCTGCAAGCAGTGCATTGCAGCAATCCAGTCTAGAAATGACAAGAGACTGAACAAGTACCTGAGCAGCCTGTGTGGACAAAAATGCCCGAATCGAGTCACATTAGCAACATGAGAGGAAAAGGACAGTCGATTGTCCATGGTTACCCAAAGGTTACACACTGATGGGTTATTTCTTTCTGCATGGCACTCAAGGAGCTTGCAGAAGTGTCCTACATCTCTCTGTGCTCACAGCTTACACATCCGGGAACTGCTTTTTGAATCCTGACATTTGGAAAGACTCCCCTGCTGACTAAATCATGCCAAATATTGCGTGTCATTTGTGAGCCACACATGGACCTGGCTGACGGTAGTAGTAGTAATCCGCCACTGCTGTGCACAGCACCTGGGGTGCTCAGTCACTGCACTCCTTGCTCTTATTCTCCTGTCACGAGCATCATCATGCAATGGATATTTATGGAAATATGGCTGTGATGACTAAGTATGTTTCAAAAAATAAAAAGAAATGGAAAGGCCACATTGACACCGACAACAGAACAACTGCGTGAAACTGTTTTTAGCCATTTAAAAATAACCACCTGAAATAGTGCATAATTATTGCGTGTTTATCCCAAATAGGCTGCATGTGATTTGGCAACCGAGGTCCGCTGGTCACGCCCATCTACCTACGACCAATCACAAGTCTTTGTATAAACAAAGAGGCGCAGACGACAACCAATAGAAATGTGTTTTGAGATGACGGTGGAAACATGGCGCTCTACATAGCTCGAGTTTGCAGGAGGGAATCGACTCAGTAAGTTTTAAAATACTTCACTGGTTGTTATTCGTTTTCCTGTGACAGGCGTTTGTGCCCGTTTTATATCTCTTCCTGTTTTCGATAGTCGAAATAAAAAAGGTGTCATAGTGATAAAAACAGTGATAGTGTCCCTGTTAGACAGGATGCAGTGCTGTAACAGTGACTCCACACTGAACCTCGTGTGTGTGAGACTAACATTTATCTCATATGCTGACAAATATACTGGGGTGTGCAAACCGCTTAAAGGCAGACTCATTTTAAATTAAATAAATTCGCTGGTGTGTGTGTGTGTGTGTGTGTGTGTGTGTGTGTGTGTGTGTGTGTGTGTGTGTTGCCAGGTCCGCGTTTTCCGGGTATTTCTGAATTGTTACTGTGGGTTGATTTTAATATTATTATTGTCTGCGGATTATTTTGGGGATTTGATTATTCAAGATTGTATATTAAAATGCATTCAAGTTAAAATGAAAACTACGTATTCTTAATAATAATAATAATAATAATAATAATAATAATAATAATAATAATAATAATAATAATAATAATAATATAGAAACTGAAAAAAGATCACATACACGCGCGAGCGGTCATGCAAGGTCTCCTCGTGCACGCGTGTAATGCTAACCAGGTGTAATGCTAATGCTCTGCTGTAACTGGAGTAAAATTGTGTCCTCATTCACAAAGCTTTGACTATTGAGGGAAATTAGACATTTGACCTTTTGGGATTTTTTTGAGTTGTTTTTTTTCTGGGTCATGAATGTTCTTTGCACTGATTTTGTAACTCAGACCTGGATATTCAAAGCCCTAAAATTTCAACCATGTACAAACATGTTCCATTTAGCTTCCTAATTGTTTTTTGTTTAGTCCTTTTGTGAAATCCTTACATTTTCCCAAGTTACACAGAGGTTTCCTTCTGAAAAAAATGTTTCAAGTACAAAGCTGGAACTCCCCAGTAAGCAAAGTTAATGGGCCAACGTCATCCATTTTGTCAACAACAGCCATTCTCTCGAGTTCATACTGAGTGATAAAGCAGGTCCAACATAATTTAGTTTAATGGGTAGACAAAGGTATGCCAGGACAAAGGTACGCCAGACATTCAGCCATCTATTCCAGTACCATTCCATTTCAGTTCACTTTGTCTATATTGGACCAATGTTGGAAGTTGTGTTATGAAAAATTCTTTAATGCTAGTGTTAGATTAACGGTATCAGGAAGGCCATAAAAACCACCTAAAACTGAAGTTGGATAACTTTGAGTAACAACTTTGCGGAGTATCGTTTGTTACTATTATGGATACATCAGTATTGTATCCAGTCAGAATACGGGGTCGGTGATGTAGACACAAAGTATGGTCTAGTTACTAACTACAAGCACTAGTTAAACTATATAATTATACATCTAAAATCTGAAACGAAACAGAATTGTCAGAACCTGAAAAGGAACAGGTTTGAAAATCATGATTATAGTAAAGTTTGTAGCAAAACACTATATAGCAATGAGTCCATGATGGGACACTCTGAAAGACATTTATAGCAGAACTGATCATGTTTGGGTGGAACATGCAAATGCAAGATGTTAAAAAAATATATATAAATAAATAAAAAACCTGTTATATTTTGATATTTTTATTGCTCGTCGTAATCTTAGTCCTGCAAATTCCTTCTTAACAATTAGTTTTAGACTGATGGTATTAGTCCGTGATCTGATGAACCAATATTAATATGTTCATTGATGGAGACTTCAAAATCACTTTAATTTGCCAAATGCCATAAATGGTAAATGTAAATGGTAACAAAATATACATACCCTATAATATATATATATATAACACACACACACACACCCTATAATATATATAGGATGTAACTTACACTCTGTAAGTGTAGGCTAAACCTTACATTTGAATTGAGCATTTTTAATTTTTTTATTTCTAAATTATGTCCAGTATGCAGTATTTCACCACAATAATATACCCAATAATGTGAATTGAATACTCGGACAAAATACAATTATGAAACGTTCCTCCGCAAGTAGCTTGGAATAGCAGTTTTCAGCCAGTGAGTGTGAAATACCAAAGTCATCTAGCAGTAGTAAATTAGTAGCCTGGGAAAGGGAATATATTTTAATACTGTCAATTTTTTATTTTTATTTTTTTTTTAGGTAGACTGTATGAACTATTTGATTGTAGTATTGGGTCCTTTTTGTGTATCAACTTTTTTTATTCTTTTCCTCCACAAAACTTGTTGTAATGTTGGATTCTCATGGAGTGACAAAACGTCTTGTTTTGGGTTCAGTAAAGAACTGGTTAAAATGTCCCACCTCAGTTGGCTGGTACTGTACTTTGTGAGGATGGGAGGCTACATCTGCACCTGATTCATCTTCAGAGACTTTAATGAGGAACTTCAAACAGTTTAAATGTCAATTACAAAGAAAGAATAGTTTAAGGTCCTAGTAATCTGTCCATATTGGTCATCGGAACATGGTGCCAGGTGGCTTAAATTCAAGGCAGATGAATTTCCAGAGGCGCTGTTCTGATGGTACAGCTTATCTACAGTGTGTGACATGACTGCCATGCCAGGCATCGTCATATTTGCAGCTTGCGTGTGAGCACAAGGTGCATACAGTGACAGTTTTAGTGCCTGAGGTTCTTTCAGACGTTGCCATGAGGATGTGTTTAGCTCTATTAATTAAAGCCACCGGTTTCTCATTTCTCATTTTGTTTCTCGACGATGAAGCCATTTTCTCTTTCTGAGGGAGCACAAGAGAACTAATTATCAAGCATTTAGTTTTTGCAATTTAAAAAGAAATAAAAAAGCTTGTCAGTTTACCATGTCGCTAATGGCTTGGTGTTTTGCTGCAGATAACGTCAGGTAAAGTAAATTAGGAGTTGAGGTTGCACACCAGGCTAAGTGCTCGTGCTGTACTCTGTTCCAGGCAATGTAAGAGTGCATGGTTTATGTTAAACAAGTCGCCACTGGCATGGCAGCACGCTGTGTTATGTCACCAACACCCACTTGTCAAAGATGCCGCAGCATCAGAAAGGAAACATTGACTGGCGCTATGAAGTCGACAAGTGATGAAAGTGGCCTAGAGCTTTTCAATTACACTGCCAAGGCCTAGACCCTATAAGTTAATGGGCAGCTTCCTCTTTTGAGGCCTGCCAAGGCTTAATAGCACAGGTTATAAAACCTTGAAATGTAATGTGCTACTATAACTTCTTCAATTAAAAGCAACTGTGCAAAGGGAAATAGGAAGCAATTTTGGAGAGGCATTAGGCATAAATCAAAGGTGGATTTTCGAATAGCCTCAGTTTACAAACTATTCAGGGGGTAAGTGAAATTTAATAGATTCTTATGCACCCTTCTGTTAGGGGTATATCTGGATAAGCCATAATCTGTTTTATGCTGCCTGCAGACCGACACTGCATCATAAACAGGAGTTTTGTAGGCTGTACAATGTTTCAAAGTACCTCATGCCAAGCACTATTAACGCCAATAATGAACATTTTTTTCATTTTGAATAAGTTAAACTCTGAACAAAACCAGGCCACACTCAGTATGTGGCTGCAAGCTTCATTATGAGCAGGGGGAAAAAAGCAGTTGAAATATTTTCCCAACATTTTTAAATACTTTAAAAGTTTGCAGTTCCACTCACACACTGCAGATGCTGTGGCTGGGATCCCAAAGAAAAACAATTGAGTCCTGTGCAAATAGTTGTGTGTTGACAAATCATTTCCACATTGATGGGTGCTGGTGACCACAGCATAATTAATTGAGGTGTGTGTGGCCCTAATCCATTTAGGGAAGAAAGCTACTTTAACCAAAATTTACATTAAAGGTTTGTCCAGTTAGTATAGCAGAAAATTGGCAGCTTTAGATCCTTGGACTTAGTCATCTGATCAAATATAACCCACTATTGTAACAGAGAAGCTGTCGAAGAAGAGAAAGGTGCCTTTAGTACCAGCTAATTTCCTCAATTCCTACGTGTGTTGGACATGAGTCAAAAAAGAGATCGGTATATGTGTCTTGGGTTTAATACTATAGAGGACGTTACTGAGTACAAGGTGAATGCGTCCTTTCAAAAAAAATTCTTTCTGGCTCTCTCTTCAGACCAGTACTTTAATAAATCGGTCTATTACCTGTTGTTGACCCTCCTAAGCTAGCCTTTGAAATTTGTTACAGAGCATTAACCTAACACATGTTGCTGTGGGGAAACAAAGACTTGGTAACAGGATTGGGGAACAGCTGAGTAAACTGAATGTGGTTGGGGTGGCAGGCCGAAACACTCTTGTCCTGGAGGAAGCTAGGAAGATCCATACGGCCAGCAGATGGGCATTTGTGCTCCGGGTCCCCACAGACAAAAACACTGACCCAAACAAGTGCCTCTGCTTTTGCATCGAACACTTTGATCAACACAGGATCTCGGCCAGAGAGCGGCACCTCAGATAGGCCTCAGGATTGCATCTGTATAAACACTGTCTGCTAGGAATGTGTGAACAATGCAACGAGAGAATCTTGTTCAAAAACCCAGACCTTCGACCAAAGCAGGGCCTCTGAGTTCCACTGAGCAGATTACATAAACACTATAGAGATTAGAATACAAGTAATATAAAGGTTAGAACAGAGATTAAAATCGAGTAATATTGTTGGTGTGCTCGAGTTTGAATAAAAATAACCATCTTGACAGTCAAGGAAAGGAGATGTTTGGTCAACAATTGTTCTTAATGGTTCTGAAATTTGAATGATTGACAATGAAAGAGAAACTACGTCATCTGACCTTTCATTCAAGGCAAAGCTGAACATGTCAGTATCATTTATTATTATTATCCATAATAACAGTAATTATAATAAGAATTAGTTTCTAACATTAAGGAAATAACTCTGATATTATTCATCCACATATCCTTACCAATACTGTAAGTGATTTATAATAATTTCAAAATATTACCACTGTTTTTATTATTATTGTTATTGTTGTTATTATTATTATTATTATTATTATTATTATTATTATTATTATTATTATTATTATTTTAACTAACAATATCTATAACACAATAACGAAATCTTTTTGCACTGTTTCTTGTGTGGTCGATACATGCCGAGGATTAAGGAAAATTTAGCCATTTACTGTAGCACAGTGATTTGTTTGGACTGCTAGTGACATGCAGAAATATATTATTTTGCTGCTCATTGCAATTGCAGTACGTCTTGTAGAACATTAAAAACAGACTGATAAAACTGTGATGTTTCTTAGTTGCTGAAACATGCCATGCTTTGTTAAAACACACACAGGCGTTTCGTCAAATCGTATGAGATTATTCAGAAATGCTGAGAAACCTAAGCGCTCTAGTAAACAGTACTAGAAAAAAAATAAGTAAAGTATTAAACAAAATCAGTTAGTCGTTCAGGCAGGCGGTTGTCTGAGATGGAAGTTTACATACTGAAAATATAATGTTAAATTATATATAAATGTTATTGTTATATAAATGTTAACTATAATGTTAAAGAGTATAAACGTTAAAGAAACTGTTTTTTGACAGTGTAGTGAGTCACCTTGTTATTGCATCCATGGGATTTTTATAGTCTTACACTAAGAGGTAAGTTTATTTTACGCTGATTATCTAAAGCAAATCGCAGAGGAATAAACCTTCCTGTGTTAGGGCTCATTGGGTCCAGTATGTTTAATATGCTGGATAAGGTGGTTTCTGAACAGTATATAAAGCTGTAGTTCAGTGATGTGACACCTGGAGCAGTTCAGGCAGGTTTTAGGTGTTCGTGGTGTAATTCACCTTATATCCTCTTGGGGTCAGTGTGCACAATGTTCTGCTGGTCTGAGTGGCACAGCGGCTTGATACTAAGATTTACATTCAAGGAAATTAAAGGCATGCAGGTTTTTAACAGCTAGCAAATAGGTTTAAAATGTGTAGCGTACTTTCTGAAATGGTTTCGTATATTAGAGACTTGGGATTTATTACTTGCGGAGTTTTCCATCGCATGCTCAGAAGCAGACTGCATTTGTGTTCATTAAAAGAGTATAAATATTCAACAACTTTCCTTAAATTGGGGTTATGTTTTTTAGTTATGTAGTCATAAATAATAATAATAATAATAATACACAATGTATAGCCTGACATTACCTCAGGTTTTTATTTGCTTTTAAAACGTCAAAAACTTGTCATGTTTGTGCATGTAAAAAATTATCCTATTGCAGTTTTAGCCTAAATCAAATAATACCCTTTGTCGAAATAACATTTTAGAGTAAATAGGACTTACAGTACAATTAGGAGTTGCATCACAACGTGCAATCGAATGAAATCCTTCCTTTTATGACTGCATAAAAAAAAATTAAATATGTAAAGAACAGAAGCAATAAGTCGAGTAATAATAGTGGGAGCAGATTTCCCATGGTGCCGCACATGTAAATGGAGAGAGTGGAGCCCTGAGGTTGGGTCCCACTCACTGATGTCCCGGTGAGGACGTTTCACCGGTTCTCATTAGTTTTGGAAATGAGCATTTCAAGGGGAGGGGGAAACTGCACTCGACCATGAACAATAGAAGGAGCTGCCTGTCACGACTCGCATCTTCTTAAACTCTGTGTTTGGCTTTGATATTGAACATATCTAGATGTTTCTTCCTGTGCATCTAATATTTACTAGCGATTTTGGATTGTTTTCGACTTTTCAAACAACACTTGCGAACTCTATAAACGATTTGTATTGTTCGTGCTGGGGTGAAGCTTTGCACCTACTGAGCATTGGGTGAAGCTGAAACAGCAATGATGAGTGAATGTGTGAATAAATATTTTATATATATATATATATATATATATATATATATATATATATATATATATATATATATATATATATATAGATATATATATATAGATATATATATATAGATATATATATATAGATATATATATAGATATATATATATATATATATATATCTATATATATATATATATAAATAAAATACCCTAAAGTTGTGTTTTTAGAGGATTTTTTCCTTTTCTGAAATCATTTTCTGACTTTTGCACAGTATAAATCTGATATTTTAGACACAGTTATTGTTTTTATGTTAAGTACTTTAGACTCTTAATTTTTTTTTTTAAACCGCTGACAGAAAAATAAGCCCGTTCCTTTTTTTTTAGATTAAAAAAAATGAAAAGTAAAATCTGATCTGTGTAAGAGACAATCTTAGCCAATCCCCAATGCTTATTTTACGCATATGTTGATAACCACTTACCTTGATTTGAGTTGTGTAAGCTTTATGGTGACTTTGAAGGCACACATCTTTCTACCAGGCTGAAGGGTTTGTGCAACAGTCGTCTCGTCCTGTTTTTTTCTGTGTGTGCTTTCTGTTGTACCGTAACATGACATGTACGACACGTAGCCTGTAACTTTTTTTTTTCAGTGCTCAAGCTCACCAGAGATAAATTAGCATTGGATATTTATTATCATTTCCTGAATTTGAACAAGGCCCAGTGTTTTTCTTATGTCCTATGTGGATGCCTTCAGCACAGCTGCCTGGTGATGACCACGCCTCAGTGTGGATGACCTGTCTGAGTGGGTTATTTATTTATTTTACTTTTTTTTTTTAAGGTGTGTGTGTTTATGCACGTGTGCGGTGACTGGATGCAGCCGTTTGAGATGGAAGGCAAGCAGGGCTGTTTGCTTTGTCCCCTTAATGGGGATTGTGATGGGCCTCTGGTCACGTCACTGAGTAGTGCTGCAGCTCATTAGAGCCAGGCTGTGGTCCTGCCACACACACACACACACACACGCATCACATCACAGAACGTTTTACACACACGCGCACACACACACACCTGTATAGGAGGTAAAAAATTGTGAGCACGCAACATTCTGTGCTGTGTGTGCACGCACGCGTGTCACAATGATGCACGTGTCTTTCCACGTCAGTCAGCCAGTGAGTTGGTTACAGTCAGGGCTTTAGGTTCTTTGTTTTTTTTTTCCCTACACATAATGTTTGTTTGGTTAGGATTTGTTTGTTTATTGTTTCCAGATGGCAGTCCTCAACTTTGCTTGCGTGGCTTTCAAGTTCCCAGTGAGCATTTTATAGCTCTGGCTCGAGTGCTTATCCTGTTTCCTAGCCCCTGCTTTATGACAGCAACTTTTTCCTCTCAAACCGAAAACAACTGTCCAAAGTGCTGTGTGCACTTCTCGAAAGTGTAAAAGGAGGAGCTAATCTTTGTTTTGACTCTACAAGGTTTACCCTAGGTTTAAGGGTCACTTGTGAGGCGAGCGTCCCCGAGGCTACCATTCTCCTCAATTTATTTCCGTATTGAAACCGAGCCAAACTCCTTTGTTCGTGGAGGTGCAATGAAATGTGCTGCTTTTGTTACGAGGAAGGACTGATGAGGCTGGAAACCTTTTCCCATGGCAGGGTCTGGGCACCATTAAGGACACGTCACTTATTTACAGGAAAAGAGCAGGTCAGCTGTAAACGTGGGGGTGGATAGCCTTACTCATCGGATGCGGTTAAGGGCAGGACTCTCATCAAAGCTCACAGCTTTGTTAAACCATCCTCTCCCTTCACAGGTTCTTTTCTCCACTGCCAATCAGTGGCTCATTACTCTCGCATTCCAGCTCTCCTAATCGTATTTTCCTTAATAACTTAAAGGGGAATTCCAGTATGTTTAAGCATTTCTTTTCCCTGATTGTTGAGAAGTACGGTGAACGAAGTCAGTCAGCACATTTTGAAGCTGGGAAAAGGGGGAAAATCCATCAGAAGCTTCGCACAGGCATTTGGCATAGATGAAAAACTAACTACCAGGTATCAAACGGGTCGGCTGAGGAAAACAGAAATATTGAAGTCATGCCACCAGATACACACTTCTCATCAGCAGAAGGCCACACTGAAATTCACATATTAAAAAGATGAAGCACAACAATTATGGAATTAAGAGAAATCTCTTTGGGAAAGCCAAAGTGTGCAGGAAGAAAGGATCTGCTTATCATCCAAAGCACACAAGATCATCTGCGAAACATGGTGATGGTAGTGTCAGGGCTTGGGTTATACGGGTGCTTCTGGAACATTCTCCTTAATCTTTGCTCTTCAGTGATATACGTTCATGTAAATCATAACGGTAGCATCAATAATGAATTCTGTAGTCTAAAGAAACTTTCTGTCAGCTTGCAGAAAAAATTCAATCTAACTCCAAATCTGATTTCTTTAGGTTGGTTTAATCTAACTTCATAATACAGCATGACAATGATCCAAAACATACGGAAAACACAAGTACATAATTGTTGGTCATGTCACCAGGTCACAGGTTCGATGTAGTTATTGCAAGTAATGGATTTTCAGCCAAATATGAAGTTGTGTTTTAGTCCTGTTTTATTGCTCCTGCTCTCTAAAGCAGTTGAACACATCTAAATGTACATATCAGATTCAAACCTTGTATCTTTTTTTTTTTTAATCTAAAATCCAAACGTCTTCAGTGTATAGCAAATAAATAAATAAAGGACCTTACTGTCCAATACATTTGAAGGGGAATGTACAAATGCTAACCTTAATTCTTACATATCTGCAGAAGAACGTAATAGCTTCGATGAGGAAAAAAAAAAACGAAAGCATCCTAGAGGAATTTTATATACTGTAATGCTCGCAATAGCAAACTGATCTGTTCTGAAAGCCTCTAAAAGCTACTTTATATTATTATATGAAGTGGTTACGGCTACGGCTGGTGTTAATGACTGATGCAGTGTCAAAATAAGATGGTGTAAATAAAACAAGCAAGCGTATTGAAATTCGGGCTCGTCGGTGCTCCCACTTCGCTCTATTCATCTTTTATAGAAAACAAGATGAAGTAACTGCATCTACATGCATTGGATCAAAGGATAGGAAATAAAACTAGGAACAAAACTTTCATTTTTGGATAAATTCTTTGTTTGCCTCATTCCCTAGCTCTGTTACACGGCTATAATACTAAAAGAAACCAGCATGAATACTAAAACCCTCTGTCATCTTTTAAAGTCACCAATAAGGCAACATTTAGCTTTTTTTCCCGCAGTCACATTGATTGAGAGCTGCTCACATACACAAGCACCACAAGAACCTCAGTGAAAAGAGACAGTTTCAAGACCCTGTAGCTTCTATTTATTTGAAAATAAAACCAGCAGCCGAGTTTTCTCACCGCAATCACAAATGGAGGAGATGGAGGAGGAGGAGGAGGAGGAGGAGGAGGCGTTTATGGTTTTCCATAGAAAACAATAGGAAGCGATAGCCACGGGGTTTGCATCCGAAATCGAATACCGTAACTATATACTGAATTCGATTCAGTACCTACTGCTTCGCTGTTAATACAGTACGTACTAATCAGCTCAGTGTGTCGTACGAATGCAACGAATACCCCCCACCCCACCCCCCACCCCCCCACTCTGGTGTTGAACGAGTACGATTGCATCACAAGGAAAACGTTTAATACCTTCAGCACTTGTGACTCAAGAGAGTCGACATTTCGCCTTCATTCTTTTTGATTCCGAAAGCTCTTCCGTGCTGAAAATCGTTAACCTACGATGATTCGAAACAAACCGATTTTAAAATCAAAAGTTCTGCATCCAAGATTTTAATTGTAATAAAACATAAAAAGGCTATCAGAGTTCTGTGTGGGGATGTGGTGGCTTAGTGGTTAAGGTGTTGGACTACGGATCGAAATTTTGCGAGGTCCACCAAACTGGGCCCCTGAGCAAGGCCCTCAAAATGTAAGTCGCTGTGGATAAGGCCGTCTGCCAAATGCCATAAATGTGACGCAACATGTGACTACAGTATGGATATTATATTATGGATATTATATTATGGATATTATATTACTGTTATATTGCTCAGCCGTGGTGTGCAGCTGAGAGAGAGAGAGAGAGAGATTAGGTCAGGTTACCTCTGTGTGTTAACACTAAGGCACAGTATTTGAGTCACTTGTAATCACGAGATCATTAGTGTGTTAGTAAGGTGCCGAGAGTGCTGTGCTGCTGTAGTGACAGAGTCTCTAGCCAGGTCCTGACCCTCAGCCGAGAAGTGCCTCTTACACCGGTTCCCTTAATGTCCTCGCTGACCGCTTGGTGACAACGCCGCTCGGCCACATTGCTCAGGTTTAGCTTAGAATCCGATTCTGCATAAAAAGCTCTCGATAAACATCAGTACGTTTGTGACATTGCTTAAAGATGAAGCTAGGGGATATTTATTCTCTGTTGAAATGCTTCAGTGGTGAGTCTAGATTTAGAAGCTTATTACTCATTTTTAAAATGAAACCTTTTTTTTTTTTTTTTTTTGTAAACCATTAAATATACCGTGATGTTTCTTTTATTTAATTGACCTCATAATAAGCCAGAGGTTTTTAAGGACTTCTTACTTAACAGTAGAAGAAGCTGAATGCAAGCGTGCTAAGATTTTGATCATCCATTCTGTAAGCCGGAAACGACTACAAGACGCCCTGTAATGCCATTTATGGAATGGTGGAATGGAAGCCTTTATTATCGCCACATATACATTACAGCACAGTGGAATTCTTTTCTTCGCATATCCCAACCAAGGAGGTTGGGGTCGGAGCGCAGGGGCAGCTATGATACAGCGCACCTGGAGCAGTGAGGGTTAAGGGCCTTGCTCAAGGGCCCAACAGTGGCAGCGTGGCAATGCTGGGGCTTGAACCCCGATCCTCCTAATTCATACATTAGGACACAATAGAAAATCTTCTCATGATATTTATTCCTTTTGGTGGACCGTATTATATTTGCAGCTGTCTTTCTGGAGTATTAAGTTCCAAAATTTAAGGAAACAAGGGCAAGGTTTTTAATTTTATTATAATTTTTCTACATGCATCTCAATCACAAGAATACCACTGAATTCGATCGTTTCGCTAAGTAAAGATGTCTTGACGAGAATTAGTATGTCGGCCCACATCCGCCATAGCCTGAAGGCTCTGGAGAAGGCCACATCGCCTTGTTCTGAGATGCAGCCAGAGGTTGTAACAGAGCTTAGCATGACTACTGGAAACATCCCAGCAATGCCAGACACCATCCCGGGCCAGATTCCTGCGAGTGCAAATAGCCAAAGGGCAGTAGGAACGACAGAGACAGTGTTAGATGTGCTCAGAAGACTGCGTGGCTCCTAGCCGAAGATCTCCTGAATAACAAGTAATGGTATGAAGTGCTAATGGGAGAACACTCGCAAAATCGACGGAGAAGAAACTAATTCTCCAACGTGGAAACACGAACACGTGGAAACGCTGACCTGCTTGTTTATTTTTAATTTCTATTCACAATGCACTTTCACCTGGGGAAGTGGTCTTTAGATCAAAATACCCTTTTTAAATCATATAATTGTAAACAAATTATTAGCAGATCGCGTATGGGCCAACAAACAGCCGAGCGAACGAGCGCTTCTTTTTTTTTTTTCGATTTCTGGCCTTCGTGAGAATACAAAGTAAACGAGCCAAGCGCTCGTTTTTGTTTATCCGTTTATTCGTTTATTTTGAGACGAAACGCAGTCAGCAAAATCCAGCACGTCAGCTAAAAGGACCATATTACGGTGACGTATTTTATTTTGTTCATACCTTTTGCAATTGAACCGCAAGGATTTTATGACACTTGCCCTTATTGTGGAGTGCAGCAGAATTGGCGAAAGGCGTCTCTTCAAAGCGCCAGAGGCTGTTTTTTTGTGCTTACGCTATTTGAAATGGTTTTGTTTTGCCAAAAATAGCCTCTAAAAGATTTAACCTTCCACTGCAGGCCAGCAAACAGGTTCTGGAAGTGTCTATTTTTAATGCAGTCAGCATAAAGGACTGTAATTATGAAGTTGAACGAGTCATAAGCTAGGTCATTTAAAAGTGACGGCACAGGAATGAGAGCAAATCCTTTGGAGGCAGAGCCTTTTGAGGGCACGTTCTGTCTCTCCCAGTGCAAACCCCAAATCCCGGTCTGTCCATTTGGCACGGCTTTGATCCGGTCATTCGACAACGGACCCATCACTAGATGGCAAATTAAGTCGACTAGACACAAAATATGAAAAGGCACATTTTTTTTTCCTCCCCTCCCTCAATTTGGTCTTTATGCTACGCTGTCTACTGCAAAAATAAAAAAAAAAAACTACAAATCTTTTTGGAAGCCACGGCTCATTTCATTTATTTTGATGTTATGCTGAGTATTTGTTCCCCATTTAGGATCTGTGTTTCAGATTTTTCGACCAGGCTGTGCTTTGTGTTGTCGCGGATGCTTCATCCGAGGCACAGACAGACATGGACGATGGACGACGCTCCACTGGTAGTCTGGCTGTTGTAGGCTGCCCACTGACACACACATCGCCATGCCTTTTAGGCCCAGCTGCAGCCATGCGCTACTTCCTGACGGCTTTTGTTTACCCTTCTGGGCCCCAGCTGTTGAGATAGGTGATAGCCACGCTTTCTGCTCCAAGCCCAAAATACAACCCTCCCTCCTCCTCCACCCCAAAAAAGAAAAACAGAGTCTCTGCGCTTTTGCACCCCAAACCCTAAATAGGCGCATTAGACACAGCACATTAAGAGGCTGCTGGTGTGGAGGTAGGTGCATGTCCCCAAGGCCCTTCTTCGACACCCACCACCAAACACACACACACACACACACACACACACACACACACTGACTAGATCAGGAGGCATGACTCTGGAAAAGAAAAAGGCTTAGACTAAACGCTTTTTATTTTTCCTCTCACCAGTTTCACCCCCACACAATTTTCACTCATCCAACAATGTCATAATTTCTCATCAATATCTCTCTCTCTCTCTGTATCGAGGAAGAGGTTGCCATCATGGCGATTGTTGATATTTTTAACACTGTGTCTTGTGGCAGTTTGTTTGATGTAGCATTATGTTGCCATAGACTTGTGTTGCTGTCTTTGTGTCCCCATTGACTTTTTTTTTTCCTTCTTTCTTTCCTTTCTATCCCACCCTCCTCTCTCTTTTTTTCTTTTTTCCCCCCGCTTTCGGAAGCATACACCCCGTCGTAGCCACAGCGCTGTGAAAATACCCACAAGGCCAATCAGACCATATGTAGTGTTGCCGATTTTTTTTATTATGCAGCAGCTGAATCGCGACACAGCAGGGTATTTCTAAACATGAAAATGAATTCACAGCTAAATGCTCCTATATGCAGTACAGAGGCAGCATGGGAGGGGAGAGGAATCAAACGCAGAGTTTCACTAGATAGCAGACAAACCAGAGAAAAAGACCCTGGGCTGCCTGGGCCTCATTTTCAAAGTCAGCACCACAAATGGAGTCTCGGAATATAATGCAGCTTTTCAAAACGCTTACTCAAAAAAAAAAAAGAGAGAGAGACAGAAATAAAGTGACAGACTTTTGATTTCCCAGAATGTGAATAAACTGTATAATACACTGGACGTTGTAGGAAAAAACTGTATAGCAGACTGTAATAAAATCGTGCCATTGATAATGACAATTCAACTACTTTTAATTGGTTATTTTAAAAAAATAAATAAATAAAAAATAAGACTTAAGATATGTTTTTTTTTTTGTGCAGTTGATATTATATATCCCTCCTCTGGCATCCCATTTTCCTGAAAGAGGAATGCCAATGGCATCAATAAGCACAGGCCTGGGATCTGAAAGCTGAGCTGACCTGTTCCTCTAAATAATGAAAACAGTGATGGTGTCTCTCTACTAGTAATGAACTTTACCATGAAAGTACTTGAGCATGACTTTGTCTCAGAGCAGTGCAAATGGAATTGCCCCCCGACGGTTTGGAATGCACCCAGCTGGCATTTAAAAGGTGATAATTGGAAAATACAGGATACAGCCATAGTTGGGGAAGGGAGTACATGTTCTAGAGATTTAACCACTGCATGCTTGATACAGGCTGGGCTGAGCTTACCTTTCAGATTGCTCTCTCACTCTTCTTGGTGGTCTTTCTATGACTGTAGACTCGCTTTTTTTTTAAAACATTCGCATTTAAATGCATTACACAGATGACAAGAAGTCGTCGTCGACTTTAATTTGTCACGTTTACATTACAGCACAGTGAAATTCTTTCCTTGTATATACCAACTTTGGAAGTTGGGGTCAGAGCGCAGGGTCAGCCACGATACAGATTAGATTAGATTAGATTAGATTCAATTTTATTGTCATTACACATGTACAAGTACAAGGTAACGAAATGCAGTTTAGGTCTAACCAGAGTGCATTAGTAGCAAGTGCAGGATATAAAGTTTACAAGAGTTAAATAAGTTAAATAAAGTGGTAACATGGAAGTAATTTACAGATGTGTGTGTACTATGAGCATAATATACAGATGGTTACAACTATAACTGAAATGTACTAAAATTTACAGAAGGATATGTGCTGTAACAAAATATATGGCTATTACTATAAACAGTAATTTAGAGATGTGCATGTACTACAGCACCCCTGGAGCAGAGAGGGTTAAGGGCCTTGCTTAAGAGCCCAACAGTGACAACCTGGCAGTACTGGGGCTTGAACCCTGATCAACAACCCAGAGGGACAAAAAGTAAAGTGCCGGGACACCACAAGACGCCAGGATCGGATTCGGCACGCCTTGCCACAAGTCTCTGGATGGAGGACTAGCATTCTTCTTAATATTCCTACAGTCTTTGCTTTGATGGTTATGATTGTGCAGATGAATGAATACCATCACTAACAGCTTTATCCTGGTCAGGGTCATGACTCTGGACCTTATCCTGGGAATTCACACACTTGTTTACACAAATTTAGTTCAGCCTCCTACTGGTATGTTTGGAGAAACTGGAGAACCCGAAGGAAACCTACATGGACATTAAGAGAACAAGTGAGAGCTCCAGAAGGACAAGTCAAGAAGCTTTTATTGTCATTTTAACCATATATAGCTGAGGCAGTACATAGTGAAATGATACGACGCTTCTGAAGGACCATAGTGCTACATTAAACAACACAGAGCCAAGGACGTAGAGTCAGTAACTTGTCTTAGCCCTGAGGTGTTCAACCTAGTACAAACAGTGCAAGGCAAGAGACGGTGCAAACCCAATACAAAACACTACAGGACAAATACGCAAAATAGTGCCGACCAGTGTGCATTGTGTATATTATACAGTACGTTGTGCAAAGATCTAGCATTACGGACAAAGAGGGTTCATGATTTTTGTTTACACTTCTGTGAGATCTCGTGTCCTGAGTAGAGGGACTTTCATTTCCCACGTCTGATCGTCCTCACTAAAACACATTCACTGGTATGGGCTTTAGTGGAAACATAATGCTTTATGCAATGATTCTAGAATGAATGCATGCTTTGGCAAGCCATTCTTCTCAATCTTCTCAAGCAGCGCACGACAGGCTTTTGCAGAATTAATGCTCTCTGAGATTAGTTAAATAAAAAGTGGTGTAATCTCTCTCTAACCCTTTTTTAATCGTCTCCCTTTTCCCCCCATTGCTATCTCCAGGCTTATATGCCCCCATTGGATCAGAATGTATAGCCATGCAAAAGTAAAAACCTCCCTTCTTTTTTTCCTCTTTAGTGTAGTGTTATAGCAGTGCATAAAGCCAGACATGGCATTCCTCCTGATCTGAGGAAGGAAGCCTTGACGCCTGGGATTTGGAGAGTCTCACACCCATCTAAATTGAAACCATTTCTCTGCTCCTCTTCTAATTTGGGCTAAGCAGGAGCAGGCAGTCTTCATTAGAGTCCCTCAGTGGAAAGATGCTACTCGTGTCACTGATGAGGCAAAGTCTACAAAAGATGTATAAACTTTAAGCTGTGATTTGTAGCAGTGCTTGTTTTCTTTTTTTTTCTTTTTCTTTCTTTCTTTTTTTTTTTTTTTTGTAAAACAGTTCAAAGCTCAGTGAGCTCACCAGATAAATAACTTATCAACAGACACCAAAAGACAGGCTTGGTGTTGGAAAGATTTTCTAGCTACAGCAACCCTTGTGCCATCTGTCTGACCCGAGCACCTCCGAAAGAAGTTTCCATCATTAGCGCGCAGCGTCCTATCGGCACAGGAAAACCTTTGAAATATTGTACTGGACATAGCTTAATGACTTCCGCTGGTTCGCGAGTGGTGATTCTGGTCTCTTTCTGCACACAGAGTTTGTGTTATGAAAGGCAGCGAGCTGAAAGAACACCCACTCCCACTCGGTTAACTAACGCCAAGGTACTGGCTTCATGCTCTTGTTTGAACATCACGCCAGTTCCTTTACTGGTTCCTGTGAATGACCGTCACAGCCATTTCTGTAGGCGCTGCAATGTGTGGTGTCGATTTGCCATGTTTTCACAGACTATGAGGGGTTGGACATGCTGAATGACTAGAACCGGTCAGGAAAGGCTAATGTTCTGTGCACGTGCCCTGCTATGCTAGGCTCTGCTTTCTAGACACCCTGTTGCTCCACCTCTGAACTTTCCATATCCTCATTTGTCTGTTCAGCTGAATCATGGACCATAAAGAATGCAATGAATTTCGTTGGCACGCTCTAATCCCTGTTTTGCCATTCTGCATGTCAGCATTTTTTTTTTTTAGTTAAACCTAAAACAAATGGGTGACTACCTGAGTTATGAGAACATGGTAAGTCACTAAAAATAACACACTGAAAACTGTTGAGGCAACGTGATATCACAAGCAAGAAGCTCAGTATATTAACGTTAAAAATAGTATTGAGACATAACGCTTCATTTTAACAAAGCAACAGGGTCTAGAATTTTTTTTTTATTTAACATCTCTCTTTCTCTCTTTCTCTCTCTCTCTCTCTCTCCCTCTCTCTCTCTTTCTCTCTCTGTGTCTAACACACACACACCATAACATTAAAACCACTGAAAGGTGAAGTGAATAACATTGATTATCTCGTTACTTTGACACTTAAATCAGGCAGCAAATGAACAGTCAATCTTTGAAGTTGAGGTTTTGATGCCTGAAAAATGGCCAAGTGTAAAGATCGGAGTGACTTTGACATGAGCCAAATTGTGATGGCTTGATGACGAGATCAGAACATCTCTAAAACAGCAGGTCTTGTAGGATGTTCCCATTAGGCAGTAGTTATGACCTACCAAAAATGGTCCAAGGAAGAACAACCAGTGATCTGACGACAGGGTGACTGACGCTCGAGCGGAACGAAGGCTAGCCTTCTGGTCCATTCCCACAGAAGAGATACTGAAGGACAAAATTTAAAAGCAAGCTAATGCTGGATATGATAAAGGCACAGATTACTCTGTATGGTGCATTTGGAGTCGCTGTAGACTGGTCCACCAAACGCACCTGGCATGAGAGCTTCAGAATTGGACCATTGAGCAGTTGAATAAGCACACCTGTGTTTGGTTGTGTATATACACACGGAACAGCCATAACATCAACACCACCTGTGTAATATCGTGTTTGTAGGAGCAGTGAAGGGAGCATGCAGAGAAACTGCTGCGTGTAAGAGAGAGAGACAGACAGACAGAGAGAGAGTGAGACAGACAGACAGACAGAGAGAGACAGACAGACAGAGAGAGACAGACAGACAGAGAGAGAGAGAGAGACAGAGAGCGAGAGAGAGAGACCGAGACAGACAGACAGAGAGAGAGAGAGACAGACAGACAGAGAGAGAGAGACAGACAGAGAGAGAGAGAGAGACCGACCGAGAGACCGACCGAGAGAGAGAGACCGACAGACAGAGAGAGAGACCGACAGACAGAGAGAGAGACCGACAGACAGACAGATAAACAGACAGAGAGAGAGACCGACAGACAGAGAGAGAGACCGACAGACAGAGAGAGACCGACAGACAGAGAGCGAGACAGACAGATAAACAGACAGACAGAGAGAGGCCACTTTAGTTCTGTGACCACTGAGACATGCATACGTCCTAACAAGGGGCTACACCATAGCTCGTGAGTCACAACACCTTGAGCTCATTTTTAATGACCACTTAGTAGCAACCAATACAAACAGCTAAATCAAATGTTTCTTGATATCCCTGATTGCTTAATGCTAAGTAACTAACTCATTTCACTATCAGGATTTCTGTCAGTATCCAAAAAACATGCTCTTTTCAGTAGATGTAGCTTATTGGTTAAGGTGTTGGACTACTTATTAGAAGGTTGTGAGTTCGAATCCCAGGTCCACCAAGCTGCCACTGCTAATCAAAGTCTTGCATCCTGTCCTGGCAGACGTTCTTATCCAGAGCGACGTACCAAAGTGCTTTTAAGTCTTTATAGATGAATACTTTAACACTGGTTCACTATGTTATAGACTTAGATTGCCATCAAACTAAACCTCTGTTTAGTATTTTATTTTTTCATTTAGTCATTTATTTTTAACATTGGGAAAAAAGCGCTTCAAGAAGATTGAGGTCTTCACCCGTTGTTTGAAGATATTCAGTGACTCGGCTGTTCAGACATCTAGGGGAAGTTCATTCTGCCACCTCGGTGCCAGAACAGAAAAGAGTCTTACTGTATACCCACCCTTTTACCCTGAGAGATGGTGGGACCAGTCGAAGCTAAATGCTACCACATGCTAAAGATTTGCTTTCTCTTTTTTTCTCCCCTGTACAGTTTGTAATCTCGGGTCATCAGTGAAATTGTCCGCTCGACTCAGCCCATAGTGTCAGCTTTAGTTAATCTGTTGACAGTTTGTTTTGACCAAATGTTTGGATATGGGGCTTTCTCCTGAGGGCAAGCTTGTTTAAGTGCTGACCCGCGGCTGCTTTGCCCCTTTTCCACCGAGGCAGTTTGAGTGCTGGTTCGGAGCCAGAGCCTAATTTAGAACCAGTTCTTTCTTTTCCGACAGCCAAAGCACCGGCTCTGAACCAGGAAAAGTGGTTCTTAAGTAGCACCAAAACGTTGCTGGTCTAGACTTAAGAACCGCTTGTGTCAGGGGCTGTGGGCGGGGCTACTGTTAGCGCATTTGATAATGTACCTTAAGTATACTAATGTTTAATACACATTTACTTTACCGCGATATGATACATTATCAGCACACATGATAGTAGGTAGCTACATGCTAAGGCTAAACTTTTTTCTGTGTTAATGATAAAATAACGTTATGTACTTTCTCGATAACAACCTCCGTTTATACAGATTACATGGAGCTGCACGTACACGTTGGATTCGCCGCGTTTGGGTGTTAATGTAGGTTCACAAAGCCATGAGCATTAACAGTAAAGCAACATCCGCCATTGTTGATGTGTTTGTGTTTGCCGCTGCTGCGCTAAGGTTGCTGGGACACGTGAACTGGTGAACTGGACACGTTCGCCAGTGGAACCAGCAACAGTGCTAGCTCTGAACCAGCACCCGGTTCTTTTTGGTGGAAAAGGGGCACTAGAGTTCTGCTCCGTTTCAACAGATACTGTAAAGTTTTCGCTTCACTGTCTCTAGGCGGTAGTCCTGCTAGTTGCATCCACTTGGCACTTTACGCAATTTATTAACCAGAGGCATGCAAACAAACAAGCTTCCCTCCCCACCTCATCTCTCTCTCTCTCTCGTTCTCTCTCTCGTTCTCTCTCGCGCTCTCTCTCTCTCTCATGTTTTTCCCTTTTTATCTGTTTAGATTTTTTCTTAATTGATTTTAAATTTGAATTGCACCAGAGGCTGGCTGTTAATTAACTACTGAGGAACTATTCCCTTTATTCCCGTATCCTAAATTAACAGTAGCTCAGCCTTCACCTTTGAGAACTGCTTGGAAGAAAGATATGGGTGAGCCAGATGCATAACCAAAAAAAAAAAAAAAATCACCATGAGTAAGCACTCGAGACGATTCTGCAGCTTTTAGCCCTCTTTATGAATGAACGTGTGTGTGTATACAGCAGCGGCAGGAGGAAGGCACGCTATCGAATGCATGTTGGAATGATTAGCCTGCACACTGCGCTACGTCGGGTGTCTGACACATGTGTTCGCTGTATGTGGCGCGTCCTGCGCTGCTGTGCTTCATCCTGTACTTACCTCACCACAGCTCACTACATCGCCCTGGGTCAAATGCTCTGCCGATGGATGTTAGTTATTAAGGTCTGTTACCTTCGAGTTACTGAGAGAAAACCTTCAGCTTGTTGGCCTTAATTCCCACCATCCAAATCCGCAAATGGTTCAGACAAAAAACCGGTTGCTGGGAACATGTGTATTTTTTTTTTTTTTTTTTTTTTTTTTCTCCAGTCAAGATGATGTAGGTAAGTGTGAAGTGTGTAGTGTGAAGCTTAGATGTTAACCCACTGGTCTAGGCTGGAGGGTTTATCTTGTGGCATGATATCAGTTGTGTAATATATATTGTGTAATATTTACTAATGAAGTCATAAGTGGTGCCGATAACCTTTTGTGTTTTGCTCCATAGTGTTTCTTTTAACAAACAAGACCAAAGCCTGTTAGAGATCATAGGAAAGAGAATGTTGGCTTTTAATTACTGACCTCACACAAGCTATGCGTGTGCACGTGCGTGCGTGTGCTCATGTTTGTGTCTGTGTGTGAGAGAGAGACAGCATGTGTGAGTAGATAGATGTAGTGTGTGTGTGTGTGCGTGTGTGAGAGAGAGAGAGTGTGTAGGTAGATTTAGTGCCCGTGTTGAGGGGCAGGGTAGGTTGGGCCTCAGGAAACTCCCCGTAGTGTCAGGAGCAATCGGCCCTAAGCCAGTATTAATTAAAGGATTTGGGCCAAGCTGGAGGAGGTGGGGCAGCCGTGACTGCTCTACAGCTACTACTGCCTCTGCAGGGTGTCTCACTCACTCACTCACACTGGCGGGAATAAAATGCTATATAAAGGTCATTCAAGCTTTGAGATTACTAGGCAATAGATTGAGACTCCTTTCATTTTTTCCCCCCAATATCAAATCATTTGTGGTGCCTGATGTGTCACATTCTGTCTGCAGCTGTCCTGATGAACAACCGCCACTGAAGCTCATCTCTGTATCAGATGATAGGCAATGCCAGTGTGCCGAGCTTCCTGTTAGAATGATCGTCATTATTATTAGTAGTATATATCTATCTATCTGGTGGAAATGCTTGTGTGTGAGAGAAACTGAGAGAAACCTTGTGCTGTAAATGGCTAGATATGCTCCTGCGTCATCGGCAGTTTGTTTAAGGATGCCCGAGACTAAAGACACGTCTATGGTGGTGTTCTCGCTGTGCATTTATGAAACGTCGGATCAGACGTTTGCTGCCTACCCGAGACTTTATCGAGGTGACCCACCGAAGCGTTTACGTCTCACCTACCCTTTCCACTCAGTTCAATTTAATATTTGTGTTTCCATCTGTCTCTCTGTCAGTAAGCACTATTCTATATGACTAACTTTCATTTGACACTCACTCACTCTCCCCTGCCCTGGACTGACGCATTTCTATCCGTTTATTTGTTTCATACCCGTAGGTGATCGGTACCTTTTGTGCAAAAACACCTGCAGTGCCTTCATCATACCACTGGAGGGCATGTCACGCTAACCAGGCCATTGGACGACAGCTTTTGGGACATGTCTAGGATTAGGGAGGGAACTGTGTCCAAAAATCGGAGTGCGCCGTCACATAAACATGCTGTTTGGAGCGGAAATCAAACGAGCATGTTGTCTTTCTGAGCAAATCCAAAGGCCTGTTTGGATATCCTACCCATGTTTCCACCCGCTCCATCTGTCTTCAGTGGGTGCAGTGTTGGTCCAAAAATGGCATTCTGTGGTCCCGCGTGCATGTGTGTCTGTGAGTGTGTGTGTGTGTGTGTGTGTGTGTGTGTTCCTTATGTTCTGTTACTACACCCTGTTTCACTTTGCTCTCCTGAACACTATAGCCAAAGACTGCTTGAAACATATTCTCCTTCTGCTGGGCCTCCACCACCTCTGGTGCAGCGAAACAATCCATCTTTCTGTCCGACAGCGTACCTCTGTCATTAAGATATCAGAGTGCTTTTTTTTTTTTTTTTTTTCCCACAGTCGTTCATGAGCGAGTTTTTTTCTGGATGTCGTTCTTTTTAAAAAGACGCAGATAAGAAACCAAGCCTTTAAATCATCGCTTATTCTGTTGAATTGTCAGCACTAATGAAGCATTTTTCAGCACACGTTATTGTTTTAAGCTGCTCTCGGAACAGGACACGTGTCTCTACAGCTCTGTTTGCTGCGACTCTTCAGGAGAACTGACGTACAACACTGCCTGTGTGTTCGAAAGATAGAGAACCATAGAGAGGAGGAGTGTGCTTTAAATCTCTCTGGACTTCAACCAAATCAGTTGAGCTTGGCTCGCAGGCTGAAAAGCTTTTCCAGCACAGTCGCGGACTGAATCTGTCTGCTTCACCTCACACATTTTAGTCATTTTTTTTGTTTGTTTGTTTTTTTTTTTCCCTCCGTTTCCTCTTCCATTATGTCATATGCATTCCTGTGTGTGTGTGTGTGTGTGTGTGTGTGCTAGTTGCTGGCTAGAGGGTAGTAAAGCGCCCAGCGGTTGCCAGTCAATCTTAACGCTGCTGTCTAAAACAAACGCTAATCAGTCAGCCCTCTTAATCAGTAATCTCTATAGACCAGTTCATGGACCTGCCTGTGTCACTCTGTTCCTCCCTCCATACCTCCTCCCCCTCGCCACCGTTACTAAACCAACATTAACAGCACAACCCAAATCAGGCTGGCTGCTAAACGATTGTCCTGCATGCTTGTCTCAGAGGCAATCAGTAAGAGCATTGTCTTCAACTGGACCGTCCCAAACAATTAAGTTCTCCCTTTTACCTCCTATTTCAAATGCTGCAATTTGTGTATTTTTTATATTTTTTTTTTTTATTATTATTATTTATTTATTTATTTTGAAAACAAAATTAGGCACTCTATTTTTAACACGTGTACAGCCACCAGTTTATGTAATGGAACAAGCTTAGAACCTCAATGAAAGGTCCCAAACACGAGTGAGAACCTGAAGTCAGAAGCCGTTGGCAGAGAACTTAAGCTCGAGAAGATGACCGTTCTCGACGTTGTAACGCAAGCCTGGAGGCAAACAAAGAGCGATCCACACACCGGAGCGCAAAAATTCCATATTTTCAGCTCCAAAATCCCCTTACAGTGCAAACCTGTGTGCGGCTGTGCACTGCAGGACACTGTGAAGTCCCCTGAATCAGGGCAAAAAACGCTCAGCCCTTCCAACCACCGGACACCTCGCAACCCCGCTGTCAGGTTTGTTTAATGCCTGGATCTATTTGCATGAAATAAATAAAAGCTGTGGCTCATCAAGCGCGGTGCTGTGGCAAAAGGTTTCCTCTCCCAGATGCAGTCTCCATCTGTCCCCCAGCCACCCCACACATTGTGCAGTTCTGTAGCGCTAACTCTTAAATAATTCCATTGGAGCAGTACGTTTATTAATGGCCTATGTTTGTTTTCTGTCACCACTCTCTTTCTCTCTCTTTCTAGCTGTCTCTCATTGCTTGTTCTTCTACTCTCCACTTCTCCCGCTGCCAACTGCGAGGACATTTTATCCTAACATCGGGAGCCCCTGATCACACTGGCTTGTAACTATAGACAAGGCAACATGAGTTAATTAATAATGTGTGGAATAATGATTGGCCAACATGGTGAGGTGTTTCTTTTTTTCTGTAGCAGAAAAAAAAAAAGAAGAGCTGTTTTATTGAATAGACAGGAGACTAGCCTGTCTGTATGTCTGTCTGCATGTCTTCTGTTTTCATCCCTCACCCCTGAACAAGCTGTTTTGTCTCTCCTATTTACTGGCTGGGCCAAGGCAATGGAAAAGCTACACACCTTCTTACATCCACATTTCAAGCCCAGCGCCTGGGCTGCGATTTGGAGAAGCTGAGATAATGAAGTCATAAGCCTGTTATTTGCTGTTTTACAGCTTGTTTTATGAAAGTGAGTTGACAGGCCGCGTCCATAATGGCCCCTGTCAGTTTAACTGACAGCGTTATCGAGGGAAAAGGACCCCGAAGAAGCGTGCGGCTCCTGAGAACGGCCTGGCCTCTTTCACCCAGCCGCTCGGCTTTGATGGCGATCTGGCTGCGGGCTATCGTTTTACATTTTACGCCGGGCTGCTATTGTCAAGAGGCCATTATTAGCGCTGAACTCTGGTTTAATTCTCAACTCAAGCTAATCAATTACAGCGGTGATCCATTTATCAGCTAAAGTGATGGAGGAAAGAAAGAGAGGGTTAAAAATGACCTCCACTCATGGCTCCAGGCTCATTGTAGCCTTTAACTAAGCAGCCTGACAGGCCCCTTCTGCTGTGTGCTTTAGCATGAGAGTCACAAGTTACAATACTCTCACACTTGGGACTCTTTTTTTTTTTTTTTTTCTTTTCTTTTCTTTTCTTTTTTTTTTTTTAAAAACCTTTCTAACGAGAAAACATTTTCAAGCGCTGAAGATCTGATACAAACGGCAGAGAACAAAGCATCGGGGAGTTTGTGTTTTGGAGGCTGACTGTTCTTGTCACTGTTTAGTATCTATCATTACATTATTAGGGTAAGATAATTGGATTTACATTCATTTCAGTCATGTCACATTGCAGGCACCGGGCTCCTGGGGTAATACACTGTAAATGAGGAATTACATGTTAGTTTAATTATCACGTGGATGAGCATGTATCCGATAATTATCATTCGCTATGGTGACATTCACCACCGCATGGAACCGTGGAAAGATGGAAGGGAACGATTCATTATTGCCTTTTTTAAACGACTTTTTTTTATTTATTTATTTTCGCCCTTTTTATTTTTGCCCCCCTTCCCCACCTCTTTCAGCACTTCCAGGATTCGGCTGGAAATCCGAATATCTCTGAACGCTCCGTGTAAATGTGTTCTAGGGGATGCACCTGGGGTGGGTATGGTGTGTGTGTGTGTCCTCTGCCCCTCCTGATCTGCTCTCACTCTCCAAGGTGGCATGATTTAACTGTAAATGAAGCACTTCCACCCATTAGAATGGACGACGCACACCACCTCCAATACGCTATGAGGCGGTTGTTTCATTCCGAAGCCAGCGATGCTAGGTGTTCTCCGTGCTACGCGACCTCCTAGAATAATAATAAAAGAACCCACTATTAATAATTAGAGTTTAAGCTCCATTCGCACTTGAGATGTGTGTGTGTGTGAGGCAGATAAAGGCGAAAGTCTCTTTAAGAGTCAAGCACATGTTGAATTGAGGAGTAAGGAGGTGGGGAAATGTTACTTGAGGGTTTAGGCACTAATTGTGTGAGTGCACAAAGAGGCTCTTGAGGAGTGGAGCTGAAGAAGGAAACAGGAGGGAGAAGTGGGTGTTGAGTGGTGACACTGGAGCGATGCTTGTGTGTGGGGATTCCAGTGATCTGCTGTCACCTTTTACAGCTTCAGTCAGGACAGGAGCACATTTCCGCTCAGTCTTCCCCAGCCTGCCTTGCTTCCTTTCAGCCTCTTCAAACCTCTTCTCATCATCCTGAGTGTCTCCAGCTCTCTTTCAACTCTCTTTCAAATTTCTGCCTTGTTTAGATCTCAGCCCTTCAATCTGTCACCTTTCTCTCTCTCTCTCTCCCTCTCTCTCTCTCTCTCTCTCTCTCTCTCTCTCTGTGTATGTCTGTCTGTCTGTTCCTCTGTCCCTCTCTCTCTCTATGTATGTATGTCCCTCTCTCTCTCTCTCTCTCTCTCTGTGTGTGTATGTCTGTCTGTCTGTTCCTCTCTCTCTCTCTCTCTCTCTCTCTCTCTCTCTCTCTCTCTCTCTCTCTCTCTCTCTCTCTCTCTCTCTCTCTGTGTATGTCTGTCTGTCTGTTCCTCTGTCCCTCTCTCTCTCTATGTATGTATGTCCCTCTCTCTCTCTCTCTCTCTCTCTGTGTGTGTATGTCTGTCTGTCTGTTCCTCTCTCTCTCTCTCTCTCTCTCTCTCTCTCTCTCTCTCTCTCTCTCTCTCTGTATGTTTGTCTGTCTGTTCCTCTGTCCCTCTCTCTCTCTATGTATGTATGTCTCTCTCTCTCTGTCCCTCTCTCTCTCTCTCTCTCTCTGTCTGTCTGTCTGTTTGTCTCTCTCTCTCTCTCTCTCTCTCTCTCTCTGTCTTTCTTTCTTGCTCTCACTCTCATTCTTTCTCTGTCTGTCTCTTCATCTCTCTTCCTTATTTTTAATATTTATTTATTTATTTATTTTTTTTATCTTAATCTCTTTTATGAAGTAGTTTGGCTCCAAAGAAATCCAGCACCATCTTGGTTTTTTTTCCTCTCCCATTTGTGAGGTGGAGGGAGTAAGTAACGCGGGGGACTCTTCTTGTGTAGATTTTTCAATTCTTCAGTGTGTCACTTGGCTGTGAGTGCCATTGTCTGGCGACTCTTTTTCTTTGCACTGAGTTGTGTCATTCCCTCATGATCAGCACTTTTGTTGCCTTTGTTTTTGGCTGTACTTTAGAAGTCCATCTCGTCTTTTATCTGCCTCCCATTCATGCAGAAGGGAACAGTTGTGCTCTGTTGTGGAGATGTTCCACTGGATTTCCACCAGTGGGGTTTCCTTTCAAGCCCTTCAAAGTGCTACAATGGGCCTCCAAAGGCCTGAATGGCTATTGCCGAGTGCACGCTCTTAGTGAGACTCTCTTATTTTGTTTTCCTGGAGTCAATAAAAATGCTAAGTTAAAAGCTAACCCTGATGCCCTCCCCACTCCCAACACTTGTTCTCCTCCTTTTAAGTTCCTCCCTCAATTATTTCTAAAGAAAAAAATAATAGGAAAATATTCACTCTTGATCTTGCTAGAGAGAAGTTGGCTGCTAAGATTATCAGGATTCAGAAGAAGCTGCTTTAGAAATGATTGACGGAGTGTAATATTTCATTTCCTCAGTAATTTTTTTTTTGTCTTTCTTGCTCATCGATTTTTGTCATACGATGTGGCGGGGCTTTGTGGGTTCTATCAGGAGAGCTTAAACTCTAGACTTGTCAAGCATTGAGTGGAGCAGGAGTAAGAACGAGAGAAACATGGCTGTAGCTGAAGAGATTATAGTGAGATGAATTGGCCAGCACAGATAACTTGCTATGACTTCATCCTTATTGCGCAGATTAGGGCGTAAAATCCACCCTAATGAGGCGCACGCTGGAGAGGAGGGAAAAGGCACAGCCTAGCCCACTTCTACACTGCTGCTGCCAGGGTCACCAGCCACCAGCTGATCCTGTTTAAAGAGGATCACATACTTCTCTGGCTACTGTCAGAGACACACAGAGACACGAGAGTGACAGGAGGGGTGAGTGACTGACAAGAAGGCAAAAATATATATATATATATTCAGTCTGAACAGCCTCAGTGTCTGTGTTTCATTTGTTTTTTGTTTTTTTTTTAAAGAAAAATCGGCAGTGAGATTTAAAATTTTTTTTTTTAGTTTTTCATGTTTTTATTTAGTCTATTAGGAGCAATACATTCATAAAAAAAGTTGCCTTGATTTTTCAAAGTAAACGGTGATATAAAAACCCATTTCTGCTCTCTGAGACTCCCCATGGGCTTGTTCATAAGGATCCTAAATTTGAAGTTGGTATAAACATCTCACACTGAAAGCCTACAGCGTCCTGGCTAATTTTATATCAGACTTGCAGACATAAAATAATTTATTTCTTTATATTGATTGAAAATGTCTAATAACCTGATTGGTAATGATCTTCAGTGCTAGTGGTAAAAAGTGTGAGGGAACATCATGGACAAGGCATGGAAAGAAAATAAATATTGATAACTAATTTTTTTTTTTTCCTCCCTCACTTTGTATTTGTTTATGCATCACAGCGTTTATTTTTCCTCCTGTTTCATCTCTTTTTTTTTTTTTCTGTTCAGTTGAAAATTGGATCTGGAAGCTAAAGCATGGCAGATCTTGGAAGTATTCTGCATACTATAAAGATGCTGTTTGTTGTCAAGTAGAAACAGAAGTCCTTAATTTTTTGTGCGTTTTAGACACAGTCACTGCTGTCTTGGCCAGACACTAGAAAAATCTGCATGTTGAGAGGCTTGTGATTGATAGTCTTTCTACAAGTTAATGGGAAAAGAGGCACAAATCGAGCAACAGAAGCTGTCCTCATGGAGCTGTGGCAAGAGAGAAAAAAAAATGACTTGGAAGAAACATTCAAATCTGATAAAATATGCTGCTAGAGGTTGGCAAAGCAAAAAAAATAAAGCCATCTTTTTAATTAAAATGAATGTACCAATGATACAAAATATTGCAGGTAATCAGATTTTAGATCTAATTTGAGATCAGATCGAAAAGGATTTTTATTTTTTTGTAATTAAGGGCTGTAAATGTATGTCCTGTTTTGCCTCATAGTCCTTTTAAGGATTTATTGCATTGACTCATCTTGCTTCCTGAAGCAATATCATCGTTCCCGAACGGCAATCTTCAGAAATCGCTTTATCCCAATCAGGGTCTTTTGTAAATCCAGGGTTTATCCCAGGAATACTTGTCACGAGGCAGGAATGCCCTCTGAACGGCACACCAGAAATCTGTCTGGTCCGAATCCTAACATTCAAAAGGTACGGTTTTGTTTACAGTAAGAACAGTCACTACACTGTAAGCCTCATGTTGACTCGTATCTCAGACATCAATTTAAATTCAGTTAGAATGTCAAAGTACTTTACTCGGGTGTTTCATGCAGTTAAATTATTACTATCTGTATTGCCAAAGCCTTGGGATATTATAAAGGAATAAAATAAGTTTGTACAACTATTAAACCTTTAGAGTTTTGTTGAATTCTCAATCTGATCTGATTGGTCAGAAGGTGTTGGTTGCCTTTCTGACTGTATGCCAGCTGTCAATCAAAACATGATTTCATTGCTTATAGATATATTAGGCAGCAAGTGAACATTTTGACCTTAAAGTTGATGTGTTAGAAGCAGGAAAAATGGCCAAGTGTAAGGATTTGAGTGAGTTTGACAAGGGCCAAATTGTGATGGCTAGACTGTCAGATGGTCAGAGCACCTCCAACACTGCAGCTCTTTGTGTGTGTTTCCAGTCTGCAGTGGTCACTATCTATCAAATGTGGTCCAAGAAATTAACAGTGGTGAACCGTGGCTGGTCCGCGTGGTCCGATCCAACAGACGAGCTACTGTAGAAGTTACTGCTGGGTCTGATGGGAAGGTGAGAGAATACGCAGTGCATCACAGTTTGTTGCATATGGGGCTGCATAACCACAGACCAGTCAAAGTGCCCATGCTGACACCTGTCCACCAAAAGCACCAAAAATGGGCATGTGAGCATCAGAACTGGACCACAGAGAAATCTGGAAGAAGGTGACCTGGTCTGAGAAACCACGGTTTCTTTTATATGACATAGACGGTCGGTTGTGTGTGCGTCGCTCACTTGGGGAACACATGGCACCTAGTCTGCCTTCAAAATGTATTTAAATAATTAAGATTTGGGAAATATATCTTGCTATCTTAAGCAAATACTATAGCTGAAAGAAAATGTCTGTGTTTAGATTGTAATGTTTAATGCATCATGTTTATTTTAGATTTTATTATATTGTGGCACAGTGAACAGCATCACATCTGAGCTCCAGGGTTCCTGGCTCGATCTGAGCTCCTGTTATGTCTAGGTAAACTTTTACATATTCTCCACATCTGTTGTGGGCTTCCTCCCCAAACCATGCTGGTAGGTCAGTTGGTTATGCCAAATCGGTACCAGGAATATTCCCGGGATAGGCTTTGGATTTACATCCAGAGCCGGATAAAGCAGTTAATGAAGAACATGAATTAATTTACTATTCTCTTCCAAATCAATCCTTCCTCCATGAAATCTGAATAATCTTTGCACTTTTTTTTTTTAAATAAACCCAGGACCCAAGTTCTTGAAATTGAAAAAAGGCAGAAGTCTTAACACTGACCCCAGTAAAAATGATTGCACATATTTGACATTTTGCAAAACTTGTGGTCTGTAGAGATCTCCACCTCTCACTGGTGTTTTAAATAACCATCTTCACTTGTCAGTCTACGACCTAAAACAACAGAGAATGCAGCAAAAATGATAGATTATTGCGCACATTATAGAAATTGGAGGACCCAGCAAGCCACACTTTCTGACTCTCGTTCTGATAATTATAAACAGCATGGAATTCCCAGATGCATGTATGACCATTTCATATGTTTTAAGCACCGTGGCCATTTCTTCCTTTTTTTAAAAAAAAAAAAAATAAGCAGAACTAAAGTTCAGAAATCAGAGGGGGAAATTGTAAACACAAAAGTCTTTAAAGACTGAGGAAGAGTGGCTGTTACACGTTAATTGAGCAAGCCATTTACTGTCCAGTAAACCAATTTTCGCAAGTGTCAACATATACTTTTGAAGCTCATAATGGTGTTTAGATTGATGGATTTTCATTTTACCCACTTTTAATGGAGTTTAATGTGCAATATAAGAGCAGGCTGTGTAGCTGAAGAGCATTGGTCATCGGAATATGTTGATTTCTTGTTATGGGGTGGGTGGATGGGGGAAGAGAGGGGTAGAGAAGGACCGAGAGAGATGGACAGGGACAGAGGGATAGAGAAGGACAGGGAGAGAGGGGTAGAGACGGACGGACAGGGAGAGATGGGTAGAGACAGACAGGGACAGAGGGATAGAGAAGGACAGGGAGAGAGGGGTAGAGACGGACGGAGAGAGACGGACAGGGAGAGATGGGTAGAGACAGACAGGGACAGAGGGTTAGAGACAGACAGGAAGAAAGGGTGAGACTGATACACAGAGAGGGTGGGTAATCAGAGTGATACCAAGCAACAGAGAGTGAGACAGAGACATGGTCAGACAAAGAGAGATGGAGAGAGAGGAAGACTCAAGAGAAACAGAGAGAGAGAGGGCAACAAATTGATGTTAAAGGGATTTTATAATGAGAACCAAAAAGTTCAAACTGGTCATGTGCGTTTCTTAAGTTTTAACACAGTTAACCTTCCACAATATTTCCAGATACAAAAGGCATTTATATAACGCACACTCACGAGGGACAATGCTTTAAAATGTGGTATGACTTATTTGTTCTTCCAGCACTTCAGCTTAGACGCTTGAATCAGTTTTAAAATAGCAGTTTCTCTGTGTGATGTGCTCAGTTTCCGTGGTCACCTGGGTACAGTGTAGATATTTTTCTCTCCTCCATCACACCATTTTCTTGTCATCTCACTTCATTTACACCTAATTCACCTTTTCGGTAGTTTGGCTCTAGATTTTGACCTTTTCAGATGCTGTTAAACGACTAACTATTTGGGGGCATTAAAGTGATTCAAAATAAGCTCCACTATTGTCTTCCCTTTTTTTTGCCCTTTAGTAGACATTTCCTGTTTCCAGCTCTTTGTGCTTGACTTTTTATGGTGTTTTGTAGGCGTCACAGGGCACGGTGGCTTAGTGGTTAGCACGTTCGCCTCACACCTCCAGGGTCGTGGTTCGATTCCCGCCTCCGCCTTGTGTGTGGAGTTTGCATGTTCTCCCCTCGGGGGTTTCCTCCGAGTACTCCGGTTTCCTCCCCCGGTCCAAATACATGCATGGTAGGTTGATTGGCATCTCTGGAAAATTGTCCGTAGTGTGTAATTGCATGAGTGAATGAGAGTGTGTGTTCCCCGTGATGGGTTGCACTCCGTCCAGGGTGTATCCTGCCTTGATGCCCGATGACGCCTGAGATAGGCACAGGCTCCCCGTGACCCGAGGTAGTTCGGATAAGCGGTAGAAGATGAATGAATGAATGTAGGCGTCACTAAATGCAAATGAGCTGTGTATGGGAAACTGGCACTGTTAGTGTGATCAGCATATACATGCAAGTATGAAGCAAAGCAGCATTTTCTTTAACTTCCGTAAACCAGGCAGAACGATTTCAACACAACTTTGCTTGAAGATTGATAAACGAGGCCCGTTGTCTGTAAACTCTCTAATCCAGTGTCTTAGCTTTATGTTTTAGCAGAGACGCCTGTGGATTGAAAGTGCTGTGCTGAATCAAAGTTCGACAAGTCCAAAATCCTGTCCAATTCCCTGGGCTGTACAGAGGGACACCAGGCTTAAACATAATGAGAAGCAGTTCTGTCTAAAGCCATATAAAAGCACCAAAAGGAAGAAGGCTTTAAAAGCCTGTCTAGTAAATCCAAGAACAGCAGTACAGTCTGGGAACTTTACAATCTGTAATGCAGACATGCTGCCCTCTGTTATGATGACCTTTCAAGTAAAATATGTAAATAAACGAAAAGGACAACAAGAAGGAATTTAAAAATGCTCTACAGGCCTACTTCTGGGATTGTTAAGTATATATCTTAGTTTATTGGGAGGGACAAATGTTGGCCAGATGTGGAATCGAGTCACTGCACAGTAAAGAACGTCTCCAAGTGTTGCAAGCGCCAAGAAAGCAGTGATACTTATAGCTTTATACTAGGATTAATATAATATTTTACTGTTATTGTTCAATTATCCAACTGTTAGCTTTTATTTGCTAGCCTAGTGTTAGCAGTGCTAGAAAAAAAAGAACAGAAAGGGACATTTAGTTTTTGGAGTAAAAAAAAAAGGAGTAATATTTACAGACATAATTGCTAATGCTGAAAGTTAGTGTGAAAATGTAGCTACAAATGATTATTATCCTTGAGTTTGTTTGGGTTTCCTCTGGGCTCATGTCGTGTTTTTTTTTCTTCTTTTTCTTCATTCTCTAAAAAAACATGCACTGGTGGAATGTCTAGAAAGAAAGGACAAATCAACCAGTGCCCCATTGATCATGTCTGCTGTTCCTACCTCAAGCCAGTAGTTCTCACACTTGTGTTCAAGTCCTCTAGAACCCTGACCAGGATAAAGTGGCTACTGTGAAGGAATGCTCTTTATTACCCTTATATGCTTGCGGGAAGCTCGTTATGTTTTTTTTTTTTTTTTTTTTTTTTTAAAATAAATGCTTACTTCAACATTTGGATAAGAGGCAGCAAGGGGATAAAGTGTGTGTGTGTGTGTGTGTGTGTGTGTGTGTGTGTGTGTGTGTGTGTGTGTGTGTGTGTGTGTGTGTGTCTGTGTGTGTGTCTGTGTGTGTGTCTGTGTGTGTGTCTGTGTGTGTGTCTGTGTGTGTGTCTGTGTGTGTGTCTGTGTGTGTGTGTGTGTCTGTGTGTGTGTCTGTGTGTGTGTGTGTCTGTGTGTGTGTCTGTGTGTGTGTGTGTCTGTGTGTGTGTGTGTCTGTCTGTCTGTGTCTGTCTGTCTGTCTGTGTGTGTCTGTCTGTCTGTGTGTGTCTGTCTGTCTGTGTGTGTCTGTCTGTCTGTCTGTCTGTGTGTGTCTGTGTCTGTCTGTGTGTGTCTGTGTCTGTCTGTCTGTCTGTGTCTGTGTGTGTCTGTCTGTCTGTGTCTGTCTGTCTGTGTCTGTCTGTCTGTGTGTGTCTGTCTGTCTGTCTGTGTCTCTCTGTCTGTATGTGTCTCTTTCTGTGTGTGTCTGTGTCTGTCTGTGTGTCTGTCTGTCTGTGTGTCTGTGTGTGTCTGTGTGTGTCTGTCTGTGTGTGTCTGTGTGTCTGTGTGTGTGTGTGTGTGTGTGAACTACTTGAAACACACATACATTTACATATTCAGCTACTGACACTTAGAATTCTTTCCATATCACCATTCAAAACATCACAATTACAAATCAAGTTCTTAAAGAAATCTTAAAAGAAAAATCTAATGAAAATGAAGTGATCTTCATTCACCCCTGCAGAAAGACTCATAGAAGATGGCATTGTTCGCCCTGCATGCAACAAGACTGAAAGCATGTGTCGTTTGACAACGTTTCTATAAGTGAGTTGACATTTAAGCTAATTTAGATTCTCTGGTCAGTATTGCATCATAAAATCAGTACAGTATGTTGTGGCAGCAAATGAAAGCCCTCTGTAAGCTAGAAGCCAGTAAAGAGAAAACTGCATGGCTTTGGCTTTGGCTTATTAGAGGGAAAGAAGGAATGTTTCTGCTTGTGTAGGACCTTTCACTTCATTCTGGAAGAAGAGCACTTCTTTCTTTCTCTTTGTGTACACTCCAGTCTCTCTGGGGATTCTCTCAGTGGGTAAACCTGACCTGGACATTTTCCTCTTGCTTGCCATAAGAACATTACACTAAAGAACCAGGTTACTCTTTGCATGCTTACTCCAGAAAAGAAGGTTGCTGGTCATAAATGAGGTCATAGAGATTGTAGTAAAACAAAGCAAATTTTTCTCAGGTTTAGGCTAACAACTATTGAGTGGAAACTGAAATGCAAAATATTGTTCCTAATCAACATTATGGGATTGTACATACACATTCACATACTGCCAGAGCTTAAAGAGAGCAGTTTCTTTCATTCATTCATCTTCTACCGCTTATCCGAACTACCTCGGGTCACGGGGAGCCTGTGCCTATCTCGGGCGTCACCGGGCATCAAGGCAGGATACACCCTGGACGGAGTGCCAACCCATCGCAGGGCACACACACGCTCTCATTCACTCACGCAATCACACACTACGGACAATTTTTCCAGAGATACCAATCAACCGATCATGCATGTCTTTGGACCGGGGGAGAAAACCGGAGTACCCGGAGGAAACCCCCGAGGCACGGGGAGAACATGCAAACTCCACACACACAAGGCGGAGGCGGGAATCGAACCCCCAACCCTGGAGGTGTGAGGCGAACGTGCTAACCACTAAGCCACCGTGCCCTCCCCAGAGCAGTTTCATATTATTACATAAACATGTTTTTACTATTCATTGTGTTTTCTCCCCAATTTGATTGCCTGTCCATTCCCTCCCACCAGCCAGCTTGAAGCCATCATACAACCAGGGAGAGTCAACGCTAGCACTTGTTTCCTCCAAGATACAGGAAGCCAGACAGCTATACTGTTTTTTAAACTGCTGCTCTTGCTTTGTCGCACGTTGAGGAAAATGCTATCTGCTTCTAACTATCTCTAACATGATAATCTCTCTTATATATGATTGGCTACTGTCGCTATGATTGACAGGGAAGTTAAGAGGATGTCATCCCTCCTTCTCAGAGCACCGCCGGTTTTTCTCTATGATTTTAAGGCACTAATAACAATGGCATAAACAAGCTCCTGATGAGTTCCAACATACACTCTCTTCTATTGCTATATAAGGATTTATTTTAAGCATTAAATAAAATGTAGTAGACAAAGAGCTCACTATTTTATAGTTAATATTCACTAAAATTGGCTCTTTTATTACAATGAATAAAATGGCTTTAGAATGGCTAAAGCCAGAATAGAATGGCTTTTTTATTACTCTGGGTTGTTGACCGAAAGATATAGGTTCAAGCCCCTGTTGGACCCCTGAGCATGGCCCTTAACCCTCCCTGCTCTAGGGGTGCTGTATCATGGTTTATCTGTGCTTTTACCCCAAATTCCAAAATTGGGATATGTGAAGAAAGAATTTCACTGTGCTGTAATTGATATGTGACAATAATAAAGGCTTTTTCTTCTAAACATGAACCGGTTTTATTGTTATTTCTTCATCTAGCAAAAGAGTTTTAGATGCAACACTTTGGTGGATAGTTACAGTCTTTACAAGCTCTCACCAAATCCCCCCCCCCCCCCAACACACACACACACACACACACACACACACACACACACACACACACACACACACACACACACACACACACACACAGTGCTTTCCATCTACAAGCTTGCTTATTTTTTATTTTGGTTCGTTACCAAAGGCGTTCCGCAGTTTTATCTGTCCTGCAATAGCAAGTTCCTCCTCTTCTTCTTTTGCATATTTCTTCCTCATCCCTACGTGAGGTATTGTTCCTGACCAAATTTAAACACTACAGCATTCAGGATCCCTGCAGAGGCTCTGTGTACTTGGGCCTGCAAAGTGCTCGCAGCCATAACTACATGAATTGCTTTTAATTGCTTGGTATAGCTGCATCATCTTAGTTGAGATTATGCCTGATTGATACTGGAAGGCAATTGTAAGCGTGGAGGATGGGATTAAGTGCCTATTGAAGTGACTTTAGCTCCTTTACACAACAAAGGGAGAAGGAAGAATACTTTACCCCCCCTCCTTTTCATCTAAAGCTCACTGCCCCCCTCCTGCCCCCCCCCCCCCTTTTTTTTTTCCTGGATGGAAAAGGAACGCAATCTACTGATATTATTCCTCTTAGGGCAATGAGAAGGAACAGCCAGACGCGTACTGTTCCTGGCTATAATTAGCTGTATGTGATCCCAATTATTTGGCCCATTCATTAGTGCTAATTGTTTGAGCAGCCTGACCTAAAGAACAAATAATTAAAACGTGTGTGCCCTAACTGCATCTACTGGTGCGTGTGATAAAATGTATTGGAAGGAGCTGGAGCAATAAAGCCGAAGCGTTTTCATTAGGCAGTAAGCACTGTGAAACCGAAATCTTGGCGCTCGAGCCAGAACTTCGGCTGTTTAGATTAGCAGCGCTACTGTTTGCTGCTCTCTCGCCATGCTTCCAGGAGTAATTAGCTGAAAGTGTTATGCAGATTTGTTGTGCTGTCCAAACTTTCATTATTTTTCTGGGACTTTGTAATCCCTTTCTGTTTCTGTCTTTTTTCAGCCTCGAGTGGCCCTGACCCTAAATAGATTTGTGCATCTAGAGCTGTTAAGCCTTTGTGTATTAGCATTAAAGGAGAACAATTGGCTGTGATGTTGTGGGTGATAAATGCACTCAAAGCGCAGGTCAGAGGCACTCGTCCACTTGAATGGGGGGCTTAAAGGAAAACAAACTTTGTCATTGTGTTAAACATATCGGAAGGAAGGACGCGGACACGGATAGCGTCTGTTGTTGCTTTCACCGGAGAGTCGTGTAGAAATAAATAGCATGCCTCGAACAAACAAAATTCAAAACGAGATGAACTTTGATCTATCCTCTTTGTTTGTTTGTGTGTTTAGGATTGCCCAGAGGCTGCTGGTGGCAGCACGGCAGCAGGGTAGTTGGCGAGCCCACCATACCCCTGGCACATCTCTGAAATACATCCCACGACGGGCCGTCCTCTACGTCCCAGGCAACGACGAACGCAAACTCAGGAAGCTCACCTCTCTGAACGTGGACTGTGCTGTTCTGGACTGTGAGGACGGCGTCGCCCTTAACAAGAAGGTACCCTCTGCTGTCATTATTCCTGCATCACCTGACTCCTTGGCACATGAAAACCAAATCTTTTACAGACCCCCACCACCTGCATTCAGCCAGGTGCTAGCGTTTAATCACGCGGCATAAAGCTAGCTAAGCACCATGCTTAAAACAAGCACATTTCCTTCCCATTATGTCATCATAAAGGCAAGAAATACCCCCTATCACATCCTCTTGAAACAAGGTGCCCACTTCACACTGGGATATCAGCAGGAAGTCAGCAGATGCAGCAGGTTAAAAGCATTCTCGACCCGCCCACACAGCCTGCCAATTGGCCCTGTTTGCCTTGCCATGAAATTGTGATTGGAGCTTAGAATAAAGAGGGGGTGGAGGAAAGAAGTCACCTAACAAAGGTTTTTAAGTCGTGATAATAAAGATGATTGATATGGCCAGAGGCTATTCCTGATTGAGAAAGGTCAACTGTGACCCTTTGGGGAGGGGAAAAAGTGATTGGGCTCAATGTTTTGCAACACCCTCTTATTTCTCCATCACTGCTAAGTGGGAGAAAACGGTTTAAAAGGAAAATGTCACAGAAGTGTCCACCGATGCTTGAAAATAATACTAGCTTAACATTCTCACATCTTTTGTGCCGCTCAGGCGCCTTGATTGAGTCTTAATCCAGCCTTTGACAGCCATTAAAAGTTTGAGATTTCTGTGTTGTTTCTTTTTCCTTTCTTAGAAACCAGTACCAAAATATTGTCCTTAGAACAACATGCTGATAAGAACAACTAAATGCAATATTAAAGGTACATTGTTACCGTTTCAGAAGAGCAGAACCACCGACAGATGGAAATCTCCTTCAAATTCAGTGTGGTTCTGCCTCTACAGGATTATTCTGCTGAAGAATAATAAAGCAAGGTGATCTGAGCAGAGGAAAATTGCATTAAGAAAGGGCATTGGTTCTCTCCCTGAGCGTAGCTAGCACATATTTTTGCAAGCCTGATAGTATTAACTCTCCCTGCTCTGGATAAAAATGGTAATGGCACACCCTGAAAAATAACATTTGTACTGAACGGGGGTCGGAAAATAATCCTATTACTCCTCGGCTTTTTGTTCGTTTAAATCTGTCAAGGCTACAAAAGCACTTACAATGGGCAAGTACAAGTTAGTGTCTATTTTAAAAACCATATGTTAGTGTTAAAGAGTCTGGCACAGTGCGCCGAAAGCTGGATTCCGTTCTTTATTTGCTAGCACGCTAGTGTGTAATGTAAAAATCAGTTATTATCTCAATAATAAAAAGCACCTCACTCGGCGGCTCCCTCTCCTTCACTGAGCTGTTTTATCCGTCTTGGCAGTTGAAAATCTGTGGGAGTCGTTGTGTACAGACATATTTATCTCCATGCCACTAAACGACAAGTCTGCCTACAGCACAGCTGTGCTCATACAGGCCTGCAAAGTGTGTGAGTGAGTGACGGAGAAAACCTTAACTCAGCAACAATTTTCTTCAAGCCACTGGATGAAGAATTGCTTTCTTTTAAAATTCAGGATTTGTGTTAGCATTTTTTTTTTTTTGTTGTCGTTGTTCAGAATTATTTTGTCTGTGATAGTGCACAGCAAAATGTATATTAGCTTAGCAGTTAAGAAACTGGATATTATTTTTTGCCTGAGCTGTAAGTATTTTGTAGCCAGTTCCTCCTCACCCGTGTGCGCCCTGATGTCAGGTGACAGATGTTGTGTTGACTGCCCAGACATTTCAGCTTATACACTCACACTGTGGAGCACGGCCAGCATCGGGTCCTGTCATTGTGCATCCAGCCGACGGCTACACGTCTTCCACCATCGAGAGAGTGACTTTGTTGTTCTGTTTATGTAGTGCTAGAGATGCCATATATACTGTCGAACAGGAGCATTCGGCCCAGCGGCTGTGCTTCTAGTTTGCCTCCTGTCTCCCCGCGGCCATCTCACTCCATGCTCCCCTCCTAATCCCTGCAAGTTTGGAGCTAATGAACTAACTGCTGAGATGCCGCCACGGCGCGTAGTCCCAAACTATACTGTACTTCACACCCGATTTATTCTCCAGATGGCAAGACTACGCAGCCCTGCCGGGAGGGACCACCTCTTCCACTGGAGTGTGAAAGTGGACGGATGTTGTTTTCATACCCTATACGATCGGCTCCAAGCTCCACAAAATCCCTCAGCTCTGCTGCAAGAGATAGGATGCTTCAGCTAACTGGTGTGGATGTGGCTTAATGAGAGAGAGTTTGTGTGTGAGCACATCTCTGCTCTTGTTTCATCCCAGGTTAGTATGTCACTGGCTCAGCCCCTGCCTCGGCTGATCCGCTCAATAACAGCTGGCGAGCAGGGGTGATGTTTGAAACACTTCACTTTCAGAGCCCCTAATTGCTAAAATGCTAAAAAGGGGTGCACAGACAATTTTGTTGCGCTCATATAACTTAGTCCTTATTTCGTCTGTGTTTCTTAATTAGTCACATCCACAAATAATTCAATAAACATAAGTGCCGTGTGTCATTTTGCAGGCCAGAAAAAAATTGTTCCCTGTAATCTAATCAAGAGAAAATATCTTAAATATAGTCAGATTTATAAATAAATCACAAGGTTACAACAGCCAAAATATAAGATTACTATTGCCAAAAAACATTGCTAATTTAAAGCATTTTTTTTTTTTTACTAGAAAGAAGCGAATTTGTCAGATTATCAGTCTAATAATCATCATGTGTTTAGTTAATTGGAATCTTATAATAGGATATATTAAATAAATCTGACTATATCCAAGATGTTTCCACTCCCTAAGATGTCAATTAGAGCAAAAACTAAGCGGGACAGGTATTAAGAGGCGAATCCGTATCCCACAGATTATGCTTAGTCCAGTGTTGTGCTACGTATTGGTCAGTGCACAGGGGAAGATGAGAAGCAGGGTGCTGTTGTGGTGTCTTCGGCCCACTAGCATTTTTGCTTGTTTGACATGAGCTGCCATGACGTGCAGAAAGCTTGTTTGTGTTAAGCCTGGTTGCTTCTGTGGTAGTCCTGCTGGTGGCAGCAGATGAATGGTTTGAGCAGTGAGTGGAATCGCAGTCTGTGTTTATCTGTTCTACTGTACAGTATAGGGTATATGGGACAGCTCTATCTTTCTTTTTTTTTCCTCTATGTTGCTGATTCCCAACCCTACACATGGACCCTTAGGGAGATCTTTCTCTTTAGGTTACTTTGCTCAGAGCAGAGTGCAGTGAATGTCTTTCGTTTGACAAATCAGGCTTAATAATACTCTATTCTAGTCTTAGATTTCACTCAGTTCTTATTTGAAAGTGTAATATTTTGGCTTCCTGTCAGCGTTTCTATTTTAGCATAATTTATGCAGTGAACTGTTATATGATATACAGCCTTGAAAAGCAGTGTATGGATATAGTGTTCAAAGAGCAGCTGCTTTTTTTGGCCAGTAGTCGAGATGCGTGCGTGTGTGGTTGGTTGTAGTTTCGTACGCTGCTGTATGAGGCCTGTTTCTCTCTCTGTGAGTTCGTTAGTTGCTGCGCTGCTCTGAGTGGGAGGCTGAGGCGAGACTGTCCTCAGGAGATCAGGCCTGTGTCACTCGAGCAGGGGCTCCTTGCTGTTCTTCTCACAGTACGGGCCAGAACAGCACAGAGGTGCAATAAAAATCCCTTGGCTGCCAAAAAACACAACGAAGATACCAGGTTTTGACCCAAAAAAGCAGAACCTCAGCTCCATCGAAGCTAGAAAAGTTGATTTCTGCCAGAATATACTTGCCTGACAAAAATATGGGTGACAAGTTAATGGAAAAAACATCATCAAACGTATTCCTAAGACAGCATTTAGTGGTATAGATTCTATTAGCTTCTGGAATTATACTGTACCAGATAGATGATCACCATTCTCCCGAAACGTGATGGTGATGGAGAACGTCTCCTGGGCAGGGTCATCCTAGGGGGAAAAAAAACAGGGCTCCCACCTGGATGGAATGTAGATGTTTCTGATGAAATTTATAAAAACGATAGCTCAAAAGAAGAGTGTGTTGATTTGCAGTAATGCTTTAGTCTAAAGGGAACAACGGTGGTGCCAGCAAAAAACATAACAGAGCCTCTGTTTTTTTTTTTCCCATTAGTCTTGACTTATTTGTATATTTCCAGTGGGTATGTCTGGGTGTCATGCCTTTATCTAAGATATTTGTGCAGAAATCATTGAATAGGAATTTCCCAAATGTTCCAGTTAGACAGCAAAATGTTGCAAGCGCATCATTGCACTCAGCTGTCTCAGTGAACACAGTGAACCTCTGTGTTATGATGGGGTCAGGGCACTATTTGTAACACAGTAATATCAAATTATAAAGACATTTTTCATGTCTGTAAGTGTAATGAAGAGACTGGCATGCAGCTGTCTAGTATGAAGCTGAATTGGAGCGAAATCTAGATTGAATCCATATGAGCGGCTTATGGCTGGCTTTTTAAGGACTTTAATGGGCCAGTCAATACAGGGAGCTCACTTTTCCTACAGAGTCACTAGGGAACAGATGAGTAGTGAGCATGCTTCACATAGCTGGGCAACTGTAGACTCATCGTCAGTGTTTAATGCCTATAACATCACTGAAATGGGATATGCGTAAAGTGGTTGTTATGAGGAAGTGATATTAAGTTTAATCCAGAAAGAATGTCCTACAGCCTGGAACGATATAAAGTTATGCCTATTTGTGTGTTCTGGCATGGAAATTGTTTGGAAAGCAGGTCAAAGACCCGTGAGACATCGCTAGGCTGAGTGTAAAGGAGAAAGGTAAAGGTGTTGCGGTGTTAATGTTTTACAGTATTTTCTGTTCATTTTCATAAGCATTCTCTCCATGTGGTTTGTGGAAGATGTTGAATACATAAATCCATTGTTACTCATCTGGTTTATAGCATTATAAATGTGGCTGTAACCTCTTCTTACTTGGCAAAGAAATTTTTTAATAAGCTATTATACCAAAAATTCCAATATGGACCAATTTGTACATCATATCAAATTTTATATTCATTTATTTAAAAAAGATAACTGAAATGAGCTTCAACATAAATGTTACTCGATTCTTGCTTTACATTTACAGCATTTAGAAGAAGCCCTTATCCAGAGCGACTGACATTATCTCTTATACTTATATTTTATACAACTAAGCAATTGAGGGCCTTGCTCAAGGGCCCAGAGGAGGCAGCATGATAGATCTGTTATTCAAACTTGGAATCTTTCAATTGCTAGGCCAACAACTTAACCACTAGTCTACCACATCCCCTCTTCACCTCACTGGGATTTTGTACAGTAAAGTCGATTATATCCGAGTCCTAAAAGCAAACTTAATGTGAGAATAATTGCCTAAAACAATCTTTTCTGGTAATGTTGCAGACTGTCTGTAAAGAGTACATTGATCTTTGTCCCCCACACACACACACACACACACGCTCTTGTCCCTTAATTCTCTTGTTCCCTAATTAGTCTTAAAACAGATGGCCGTGCCATAATTATTCCTTACATTACCAACTATGGGAACTAAGGTAGTATAGGTTCACATGCCTATAAGACCTTACCTTATTGGGGTAACTGAGAGGTCAACCTAAACATAGATGCTCATACACATAGCAACACACAGACCCAATACAACCTCCCCCTTTTTGAACGACTATATATTCCTGCTTTTCCTAATAAACTTTGGAACTTCTCTCTGAAAGACTTTGACTAGTGTGTTCATTGAGACTTCCCCGAGTACTCGCCGGGAACCAGAAACTGAGCAGAGATCTGAGAGGCTAAATTTGAGGTTATCCTGCACCAAGAGCAGATGAAAGAATGGTTATCCTGTCTTCATACGGCAGATGAGAATTCCTTACACTTAATATTTCACAATTATATTTATCAGTTGTTTTAGTCTACGTAACTGGCTAAAATAAATACGACTCATGATTTCAGAAAGGTCACAATGTTACATGGCTCCTGCTGTGGCATCAGGTGTGTGTAACCCTAATGGCTTTAAAATGGAAAGCAGGCAAATGCCAGCACTCTGTATAATGTAGCTTTTAAAGGCCATCCAAGCTTTCATGTGTGTTCTCAACATTTCTTTCAGGTTCATTTATCTTATAGCCTCATGGTATGCACAGGAACATGTCCTGGAACACCAGAGAGGAGCGTCACAGAATACATGAAGATCGATTCAGGTTGTGTTAAGCATTTAAATTCAGAATGTAGGATGAATTTCATTGATATAATTAGCAGAATTAATTTCATATTGATTTACATTATAGAATACATTTAGATAGAATCAGATTATGGAATTCGTTCTTATTGAACAAGATTGTACAATACATTCAGACTGATTCAGATTGTAACATGCATTTAATCTAAATCAGATTGTAAAATGCATTCAGACTGATTCAGATTTTAAAATGCATTCAGACTGATTCAGATTGTAACATGCATTTAATCTAAATCAGATTGTAAAATGCATTCAGACTGATTCAGATTTTAAAATGCATTCAGACTGATTCAGATTGTAAAATGCAGATTTTAAAATGCATTCAGACTGATTCAGATTGTAAAATGCATTTATTCTAAATCAGATTGTAAAATGCATTCAGACCTATTCAGATTACAGATTACATTCACACTGAATCAGAATGTAGAATATATTCAGGTTGAGTCTCATTCATACATTAAATTTGCTTTCTCATATAAGAAGAAAAAAAAGTCATGCTATAGTTGCCAGTCCTTTTCGGGAACCAAAGCACAGACTTTTATCACTACATTTATTTATTGACCTGTGGTAGATCTTATTGGAGCTTTGAGATTTCTTTGTAATTCTCACTAATTATGTTGGTACGCCACTAGATTTTTATATCTACTAGCGGAAAACTCTTAAAACCTCTCAGATGTGTGTAGCAGTAGATCAGAATTCCTATCTGAGCAGCACTTCCCTGTACCGTCTCGCTCCTTCACGTTCAGGCAAACATCACAGGATACTGAGAATTCTTTCTGCTTTACAGTTTATACATAATACAGTATGTATATAATACATAGTCTACTTTCTCATGAAAAGGACCAGTAGTGTTCTCTAGTCTTACATTATATCCTTCCCATGGGGAACTGGACAAATGCAGAATGAATAGATGATTAAATGTGGGATATGTTGGACGTTCGGCTGGGATTGGGCTGCGGATACCCTTCATGCCATATGTCAAAGCCAAGCCATGGGATTTTGTTGTTCTAGATCACACCAGGCCCTGCTCATCCCTTCTCCTCGCGTACAATGGCATTACAAATGCCTTTGTTTGTTGAGGAATAAAAGCCAAAAAAATTATTTGTTTCAAAGCACTTACCTTTAAAAGACACATCAGTAATATTTAAAGTTGGTGCCTGAAAAATGAATATATGCAAATTTTCAACATTACACCAAAGAGTTTCAAAGTATTTAGTTTGTTTTGAAATATTTAAGATCTTCCTTACAGCAGGATTCTATCTTCCTGCCTTTCTGCCATTACATTGGTATACCGATTGTTTAAACAAGTCATTTTTCATACTGGTTATTAATATAAACTCTTCAAACTGAACTAGGTATTACACTGAATGTTTCTGTATTTGCAATAAAAGAAGGATTTCCGCCTTTCTCTCAGACACCTTTCCCAGACGTAACTGAATAATCTAGACATGGAGTTCCTTTTTTTGACATATCACTCTGCAGGTGTCCAGATTCTGAAGCTCTCAATACATGAAGGAGCTGGCCTTTTTTTTTAACTAGAGGTCAGCATCTCCAGACTTGAAAGTTCATCCTTTGTTTTGAGCGTTTTGTGGACATGCTGTCATAACTCAGTGTCAGGCTTTAATGATGGGCTTGATGGAAGGAATCAAAGATCTCTGAAACCTGGGCTTCTCCGGGCCACTCTGTGGGATGCTGGGTGATTGGGGAGCTTGCTTTGAAGCAACTTGTTGGATGGAGATCCATTAATGTAAAACATTTCACTTTTCAAAGTGCTTTATTCAAGCGCGGAGTCGCTCGGCCCCTCAGGAGCTGAAACGTTCTCGAGAATGTTCTGTCTGTCAGTTTACTCTGAAAGGAGGTGAGTTAACTGGCCTTCCTCCCACTGATAGAAAATCAAATATTACTCTGTCTAGAGCGTCTTTTCTCAGAAGGAGGAAGGAAGGGGGAGCTGTCATGACTTCTGTTACATGCAGGATTCCTGCAGCATTAGGGTATTTAATAAATTGTACCAATTATTTGTTGTCTCATGTCATGCTTGTTAGCTCAAGCAGTTCAGACATTACTACAGCATTATGCTTTTCAACACTAGGTCTTTTACGTTATGGAAAAGATGATGATGCTAAAGCGCTTAAAAAGGATATGCCGAGAGAATTTTTAAAGGATATGTGGTTCAACAGTTAATTTCATGCTTTGCAGTCTTAGCTTTGTGTTTTCCTCTGGAGCAGTAATTGAAAAATAAGCAACAAGAATAAGGACACCTTTTTAATTACGATAACACCTCATTAAAGATTACAACCAGCATATTCTCATGTGCCCGTATTTATTCCTCACTGAAAATTAATAGATTGTTTCTTGCTGGGCTGTCCGTGATATTTTCCATGATGCTAGGTCTTGCTGATGATTAGCCAGGAAGGCTTGCCATATTTCACACTTTTTTTAGTCTCGTGAGATTGTATGGAGGTTAGGATCAGTAGTATGGTGGGGTTTAAAAACAGTAAGCAAACATTTTGCTACTTTTAAATCTTCTCAAGTATTGAAAAGTAAATGTGTTGAAAGCCTTGTTTAAATCGGGTCAAGTTTACATTTTGTTTATATAATTTTTTTCTTTTTTATATATATATATATATATATATATATATATATATATAATATTAATATATATATATATATATATATATACATGCCAATTCACCTGAAAAACAATATTTACTTGAACATTTTATTGCAATACATCAGCCGAAAAAAGTTTAGTTACATATAGCATGTTGAGATGAAGAAATGAGCAAATTACCTCTTGCATGTTTTTCCGAACTGGATAGTTTTTGTTTAGTATATTAAAACATTTGGCCTACGTAGGGCTTAGGGAACTTGTCCTCATGTTTAACACTGTAGTTCAAATTCAAATTTTATTTCTTAGATACACAATCACACAACCATACACAGTATGACATATATTTTTTTTTCAACTCTCCTTGTGTTTAACAAAAAATGATCTGAATTAGAATTATCTGTACAGCAAAGGGGAAAAATATACAGGAGAAAAACATTTTGTTCTATTGTTTTCAGACATTGGCTGGATGAAGGAAGAGGAAACCTATTGTTATTGTGTAGTCTGAAGGTTTAATTTAAGTAAGAGTATTCTTTCATTTGAATAATACTTGATTATAATTCATTAACATGTAGTAACAAAATACTTTTGTTCTAGTATTGTCCTCCCCTCTTTGTACAGCTGTACAATCTTCAAAATTCTGAGTAAGATTAAAAACAGGGTTGATTTATTGTGCTACTTTATGGGGAGTTTATTATTTTAAATAAGGGGTCATCAGATCCAGGCCTGTAAATAAATCATCCAAGTTATACCCTACCCCAGTGCTCCTTTGGTTCTAGGCAAATCTAGTAATAAAATTACTGTTTATATTCAAAAGATTTGTTTGATCTGAGCTTATTCTATCTTGCTGTGATTTTTTTTTTTTTTTTTTTTTTTTTTTTTTTTATAATTTTTTTTTTTTGTATTTGTGTGTGTGTGTGTGTGTGTGTGTGCGCATGTATGCTATGAAGATGACCTGGTCTTCAATTCAAACTGTATTAACTTCCAAGAGCTCCACACTGCTTGCTTTCTTCCAGCCTTCTATTCGCTCTATTGAAGGAACCAGTCTAATCACCAACAGACCCTGTAGGCCTTCTAAGGCTCCTAGCCTTCCTCAGATCTAACCTGACAACTCCTAAGCTACTGTTTCCTCATAATACACAGCTCCCAGACTTCCCTCTGCATGTTTGGAAGTACGTTTGCTTTCCCTTCTTTCTGCTTAACGCTGCTCTTTAGCCACATCTGGTTTGAATCTGTTGTCGTGTGCTGGTGTGTCACCGTTAGGATCTAGTGCTGGGATTTACCTTTTGATTTTATTTATTTTTTTTGTCCCCTTCTTGCTTGCACTTACCGTGTGTGTCCTCTTTAGGACTATTGAGTTAGGATGCCGGGGCTTGTGCTTTATGGTCTTGAGTGCATTGGCTCTATTGAGGATGATCCCTCTTGCTCAGATTTGGGCTGCTCTGCAATCACAGGCGCCAGACGCCATTTCCTCTATAAATTCACAAAATGTCAGCCATTGATGTCTCAATCTGAGCAGAAGAACAATGTCTGTTAATGCTGACAACACTTCGCCTCGCCCCCCCCCCCCCCACACACACACACAACCGCACAAACACACACCCCTTTTATTTTTATTTGTTTAGCTTCTTAAATTCCATACAGTTTTAACACATACTGATGATCAATACTTATTTTCTATTAAAGTACAGTAAAAATAAAGAGTTTAAACATAATGTTCCAGGATGTGTACCTCACTTATTTTAACCATTGTCAATGTTTGCCAATTTCTGAATGCCCAATTTAGTTTTGTATTACATCATTGTTCTGGCAAGACTGACAAAGACTGACATTATAGATAAATCTGGCCCCTTATGGCCAAATAAAATAAATTGCTGGAAAATCTTTTCCTAAGAATAGGAAAATTGTGCATTTCTCAATCCAGTCTTCAATTTCAACCCATTACGTTTGTATTATGCTACTGAATGGTACATTTACAGGGCCAGTCATTCATGTTGCAAACGTGTTGCTTCCCCCATGCAGGCAGAGGCACGGGAAACTATCCCGAAGATGCTGGCTGAGCTGAATCTGGGGCGCACTGAAAAATGTGTGCGGGTGAACTCTGTGTCCAGCGGCCTGGCGGACTCTGATCTGGAGGTCATCCTACAGGCAGAGGTCCTGCCCCCTGCACTCATGCTGCCTAAAGTGGAGGACACAGAGGAAGTACAGTGGGTGAGTGAGGAACCATGTTGTACAACAATGCACAGGTTTTCAGAGTAGTCATTTTCAGTTAATGTCAAATTCCAACACATGACGGTTACTATACTAAAAGGGAAAATGACTGATCAGAAAAGAGAAATAGGTTTGAGAGCTCTGCATGGACAACCTGTGACACATGATACTGCTGTGGACGGGGCCGTCTGGAGACTATCACACCGTATTTGACCTAATGTTGTGCCGGTCAGCTTTGTGGTCGGATCTTTATCAGCGATCATTTGAAATTAGTGAGATCATTTGACCCGTTAGTTCCTCTCGAGCTTGTGGATGCTTAATTCCACTCAACTACAAACTGTTGTAAAAAGGACATTATTTACATTGACATTATTAACTGTTCAGTGTCACCCACATGTGTATGGGTTTTCTTCTGAGTCTGGTTCTTCTCAAGGTTTCTTCCTTATATCATCTCAGGGAGTTTTCCCTTGCCAGCATTACCTCTGGCTTGCTCATTTGCAATAAATGTTGAAGATAAATAGTAAGTAAATTTTTTCTAAACTTTTTTTTAATTGTTAAGTGTTGTACAAATAAATTGAATTGAATTGACTAATGAATATCTGATCTATTTTTGTATGTGTTTATGAAAGTTACGAGTGCGTGGAGTTATATTTTAAATATGTTGTGGGTACAGAAGTCTCCATGATTTAATAATTAATAAATTAATAAAAGTCCACCATCATATCCATTCCTTATCCAATGTGAGAGACATGTTGGCTATAGATAAACGCCCACTTGCATAGGTTACAGCTTTACATCTAACACTGGAAATGACTTCACATAAAAATATTTTTTATTTGTGAGGTATTTGCTATTAAAGTCCTTGGGCAAGTTGTTACTATAGAAACAATAATGTATTGGAACGAGTTCATTAATATAAACCTAACCGTCTAAACTATTGCCTGCACCATGCTGTTATGAAAATTAATCAACACCTTCTGACCTCTCAGAATAGAGCATAGAGCACTGTGGTAGAACTGAGAATAGTACTGGAAATGCTCCTAACCCTCATTATAGAATCAGTCATTTCTAGTTCGGTAAATTCTGCATGCTAATTCAGATGATCGACTTGGACGACAGATGATGGTGTGATTATATTAAAAATTAAAACCTAAAAATAACCATTACATTTTCCTACACCATTTTTAAAGAGCAAAGCGAGCGCTCCATGTATTAATCAGTAGGGAATGAAAAAAATGCCAGTTCTTCTTCAAGAAGTCATAAGAAGTATTTTTACAGTATATGTTTTACAGCGAGATATCGGTACCTAAGGCGTGTTTTTCATGAGCTGAAGCCAGGAATTTGACATCGGCTTGACACGTTAGATGATATAGAATATATTTATCCAAGCCTTTAGACACATGGCCTCTTTGTGATCTGATAGTTTGAGTAAAGTTTTAAGGAATATTAAATCCAAGAAATGTTCTTTTCTCAGTGCAATGTGTTCATTAAGTATTCTGTAGATACAAATGCTGTAGCCTGTGCTGTCCTGCTCTAATGCACAGGCCTCGACCTGGATGTCAACAAGAGTAGTCACCTCTATAAAGGTTTAACCCGGCTGCACATCTTGCTTAATTCAAACATCATCATCTGACGTCATCTTCTGTCCGTGTGTACGTCTGGTTGAAACTGCATCCCTGCTGCTGCTGGAACAGAGGCTCAGAGACATCCTCGTCTCAACGTTAAAAAAAAAAAAAAAAAAAAAAAAACGTCTGGCCCCCAATCCACCTCACCCAAATCTGCAGCATTCAGGTTCTCTGCATGCTTCCCGAAAGGACCTGAAAGGAGTCACAATGTCTTAACTAGGTGGAGGAAGGGAATGTGAGAGAGAGAGGCGGAGGGAGCTCACAGCCACAGCTAGTCTAGGCCAGAAGCAGGAAGTTTTTAACTAGTGCTTTTAATTAGAGCTCATATATTTCCTGGGCCGCTCTCTGTTTCTTGCCGTTTTAATTGGTGACAGGTGCTCATGTTTTTCTCTCACTCTCTCCATCACCTTGCTCCTTTTTTGGGGGGGAATTTTTCCACCCTGCGATTTGCCCCTTTCAGATGTATTCGCTCCCTCAAAACAAGTCTATTGAAACACTGTGGCCTGATGATCAAAAAGGGGAATAGGTTTGAGTGACTAATGAATAACTGATCTAGTCTTCTCTTGAATATAAAAGTCTATACATTTTTATGTGTACTCTGTAAGGGTATAAGGAGTGTCCATGGTTGCAGTGGGTTTCTTCCTCGTCCACATACGAACCCATTTCTGGTTTTCAGTTCTAACAAGTTCACCATCTTGTCCATTACTTATCCGGTGTGAGAAAGTGGCAGTGTGGAAGTGCTGTATGGATGTGCACGTGTATGCCCTGCACATACTTGTCCAGCACCCTGCTCATAGTCTCAGCAGGGTATAGAAGATTGTGATGGTGAGGACATCATGTAGCACTGACCTGACATGGGCCTGCTGCTTTGAAAGTGATGAGAGAAAAGAAGAGAGACATGAAAGGAGTTGTTCTCTCCTTTGCTCTCCTTTTACTCTTATCTGTCTGTCTGTCTGTCTGTCTGTCTGTCTGTCTAGCTGTCTGTCTCTCTGTATCTAGCTGTCTGTCTGTTTATCAATCTGTCTGTCTTTCTGTCTGTCTATCTGTCGTTCTGCCTGTCTGTAATATTGTGTGTGTATTATATACACACCACACACACACACACACACACACACGAAACTTAAACTGACCTGCAGGACATCTTCAGCACGGTGCTGTGCAAGGGCCAGGAAGATTGTAAAGGATCTCAGCCATCTTAACAATGGACTCTTTTCTTTGTTGCGTTCAGGGAAACGCTTCTGCTACTTGAAAGCAAACACAGAGAGAACGAGGAGAAGCTTCTTCCCGCAGGCCATTCGGAGTTTAAACCAGGAAACACCCAGGATTTGGATCTAGATCTGGATCTAGTACTGGACGTCTCCCTCCATCTTCAGTGTTTTTCTGCACACCTTTTTTTGCACTGACACTTTAACTCTGGACTGTCACTTTAACTCTGGACTTGTACAGCACAGTACCACTTTATACACTTTATACACACCATACTGCACATGGACACTTTAAGGACAATAATTAAAACCATATGCATTTATGCATATGTATGTATACATTATTTTTATTGGTGTTTTTTTTTAATAGTTTATACTTTTTTATTTATCTACCTCCTTTTGGTTATTTTTTTTATCCCAAATTGCATTCCTTATGTTTGAATACCGGACAGATGCAAAAAGCATTTCACTGCATGTCGTACTCTGTATGTATGTGTATGTGACAAATAAAATTTGATTTGATTTTATAAATCATTTTCAAACATTTCTTTTACATAATCAAGCTGACTAGATTTATAAATGTCTGTAATTATTTTTTGACAACTGGACAGCTGGGCAGCTTTGACAGTGAGGACACTTTCTTGTCCAGTCTGTAATAGTGATGCCTCATCATTTTAAATCTCTCACTCACTTTGTCCTTATCTCTTCCCCATCTTTCAGTCCCTGGACTTTGTCAGATTAGAAACTTGTTAACTGCCTCCCTGAGACTTCAAGCTTTCAAGCCTATCTCTGGCTGTCCTCCTCCTGTCTTCTGCTTTCAGGGTGAAAATCCCTCCACTGTTTATTTTTCTCTTCTTTTTTCCTGCACCTAGCATAGAAGAGAAACCACCACACTGATTTGTTGCTAAAAGACGGACTTACTTGTTTCTCTTTGTATGAAAATCTATTGCTTTCCCTTTCTCTTTGCTTTCTCTCTCCTTGTTTGACTGACAAGGCTTATTGGAGTATAACAGGCGTAACTCCCACCCCTTTGTCCAAGGACAATCCTCCTGCAATTTCGGTGCCGCGTGCATTCTTTAGACGCCACGCCACTGGGTGTGCACCCGCTCATGAAAGGGTCCAGCTCCTGACCCAACCCTCTTGTCTCTCTCTTTCTCTCTCTCACTCTCTCTCTCTTTCTCTCTCTCTCGTGCTCTTACACTCCCTCTCTCACCTTCCCCCTTCAGTGAAATGAGCACTTTAGCAGGCCGGAAACATTTAATCTGGCTCTCTTTTGAAGAAAATTAATTAAAACTTGTCTATTCACCACCCTTTTTTTTTTCACCAAGGCCCTCTTCTTCCATGATCGCTTTCTCTCCAATCCCAGACCCCCTCCACTTTCCAGCCACTGAAGGAAGGGCTAATGCAGCTCTTATTGAAGAGTGGCTGCTTTTTTGAGCAAAGGCTGAACAAGGACTAGAAGGGTCAGCTCACATAGAGCCATTGACCTGTTAGAAAGACTCTTTTCTCCTCCAACCTGGGAATAGTATTATTAGTTAAGCAGCAGGGCCAGCCCCAGTCTTTTTGGGGGAATCTGATTTGCACCCTCCCATTGCACAGAGTATTGAAATGACATTATATAGACAACATCTGTATAGATACAGTAATTTTAGAAATAATAATTAGGATATTAGACAGTTGATACTAAGGGGTTACAACTATAACCATCTGAGATATTTCAATGATGATTTCAAATTGCACATAATACGAGATTAAAATGCCAGATAATAAAAAATAAATCATAATTAAAAATCTTTATAAATATCTTTTTTTGTAGTTTAGTTAAAGCAAAAGTTCATTTACCCATTTTTTTTTCTTCCAAAGTTATTTTAGCTACAAATCCCATAACACCCATATAATAGATTGATGTCAGTAAATAACCTTGTCCTTAAGATGACAGGTGAAGACCTCTCTCTCTCTCTCTCTCTCTCTCTCTCTCTATAATATATATATTAATATATATATTATATATATATATATATTATGATGGAGAGAAAACCCTGAAAAGAGTTTTAGGTTTTTGGTTCCTTAAGTCTGTAACCTAGTGAACCAGTGTAAATGTATTCATCGATAGAGATTTTAAAGCACTGTTGTACCTCACTGTACCACAGAGTACCTCGCTCTGGATAAGAAAGTCTTCCAAATGCCGTAAATGTCAATGTAATAGATGCTGTACGTCTTAGCCAAAGGATGAATTTCAAAATAGGTTTAAATCTCGCTCTGACTATCCCTCATCGAAATAAGCTAGATACAAGCTATATAAGCCACTTTACCTGGCTATTCGTAATGAATTGAAACCTTTCCTACTTATACAGTTAATCAGCCAGGTTAGCAAAGGCAAAAGTACTAACAGTTTAATTTCTTTCTTCATGTCTTTAAGATTGGAAACAAGCTAATGTGCAAAAAACACTTTGACACTCGCCTAAAGCTGACTAAGTGCTGCTAGCCCATCAAAATGCCTAAGATTAAATAATCTATTATAACTCTACCTTAAAATATCCCTACCTGTTATCCAGGCTTTGAATGCTAATGTATTGCTCTATTGATCTCAAATTGAACTCAAATCTTCTAAATAAATAAAGATATTTAAGAATAAAAGTTAGAGAATACCCGCAGTTTTGTTTTCAATCTTCTTTTAAAAAGTGAAGTTAATTATTTCTTACTCAGTCATTTTAGTGCAAATTTGATAGAGGTTGATTGTGTTGTATTATAATTTTTATTTTTGCTGCTCCTGTGACAATGGCCCTTGTCGGCTGTGGGGTCTTAATGATCCTCTTATTCCACTTGTGCTTACTGCCAGGACTGTTAAGCGTCATCAGGATAGTCTGGAGATATGCTACACTGTGCAAATTTTGATTAGAAGCCACCTCTCCATACACATTAGCGATGTAATACCACTTAAGCACTGTAATTTGTTGCTTCTTCTCGACATTCTAAAAGCTTCAAGATCGATCCTAGCATCTTCTAAAGCTGTTGTGTAATGCTTGGGCCAAAGCTTTTCATTGTTACTTGGAGACATTTCTGGCTTGCATGTGGATCTGGGCACCGGATCCATAATTCAGGGTTAGGGGTATGGCGGCTGGTAACTAGGGCCACCAGTGGAAAGGGTGCGGGAGCTAGGGAACACCTTGTCGTTTGGGAACAAGGTCCTCTCTGAGGATTCAGGGGAAATATTATGCTAAGCCGTCTGTGTTAGCATAGCAGCGTTGCTCCTGCAGGGTTGTGACCTCAGATGATTACAGTACAAAGCTTATTGGGTCTTGAAAACCCCTTTGAAGATGAAAAGGCTTTGATGGTTTATATTTATGCAAATCTCTCAGATATGATTTATCCTACTGAGATTGAATGGGGAGATGATTAAAATGCTCCCCATTAGGAAAAAAAAATCCGTCAATGAAACCAAGCGTTCATTGGGTATTTTTTTGCCGTTATTTAGGGGCAAAAATGGCCCAGACTTACCTGAGGTTATTTTGATCCTCGATTCCCAGTGTGTGAAAGGGAGCGAGCATGGAGAGCGACGACAGGGAATTACACATTTCTGCTCTGAGCTTTCTTCCTTTCTCCCTGTCTCTTTCTCTTCCACCCTGTCTTCTTTTTTTTTAACTGGCTTTGAAAGGAAATATCTGACGGAGTGTGCTTTTGTGTGTTTCCAGATGATAGATTTTGGAATTTGGGCTACCCCACTGGCAGTGCACAGCTAGCTGTGAACTAGTCTGTTGGAAAAAAAAAAAAAAAAAGGGAATGCTTTGGTCTTCAAAGAACTAAACTTCATTTTAATGCCTTCTTAGGTAAGCTCAAATATTAGCGGGAAAACGTGCTAAAAAAGAAAGCCTAGAAGTGCCACCTCACACCCTGATTGTCGCACATCTCGCTGGTTTGTCTGCCTAGGCAAGTTGAAAGGTAAAAAGAAATACTAAAAGGAAATGTACTCCCAGACAGTTTTCCTCTATTATTGGAACATGTTGTATGTCTTGAGGGATCTTGCAAAACATGCATTTGTCCAGGGCCCCAGGAGAGAAAATCTATACTTTTGTATGATTCAGGAGGTTTTTTTTTTTATTTAATTGGATGTCTGTCAAACGTGATGTGCCATCGGTGTGAACATGATTAAAAGGACCTTTTACTTCAATAACAAACCCTGTGCTTTTTTTCAAATTGTGATCTTTTATGATTGATGTTCCTTGTACAAAGTACTAATCATTATGTATGAACAAATAGTGATGTGTGTATGTCTGTGTTTGTGCGTGTGTGTCAGTTTGTAGACAGATTTCAGCAGCGCTTAAAAGGCCGGATGCTGACGGAACCCGTTCGCTTAGTAACCTTTGTGGAAACTGCTGTTGGCTTGCTGAATTTTAAGGTAAGTCAGGCCTAAGAGTGCAGATGAAAGGCCTTAAAAAAAAAAAAAAACAGATTAAAGAATCTGTCACTGAGCACAGTTTGTCACTGTTTTGTTTCTAGAATTTTTTTACTTTAACTCTTTACGCTAGCCATAAAAAAACATGATGCAACACTGTTGAATTTTAGAAGGAAAGATGAGTTCTGTACGTACAGCCCCCCTCCTCCACATTTGTTTTTTTTTTTTTTTTTTGGTTGTTTTTGTTTTTCTATTTTTTTACTCTGTCTTAAATCATGTTGGCAAGTCTGTGTCCCAGCGCTGAGACAGGGAAATATTGCACAGTCACAGTGAGAAGTGAAATTAATTTGGAACCCAACAAAAGCCTGACACAAATTCCATCTGCTTCATGCCCGACGAGATCATCTCGCATTCCAAACTTTTTGCTCCCCGCCACAGCGATGCTCTTCCGTCCCAGCTTGGACGGCCTTTACTGATTTTGCCACATTTCTGTCCTTATGCTCGTGGCTGTGTCAGGCCATTAATTATCTGTTGTTTTTATAACTGATCATTTTCCATGTCTGAACTATTATTTGAGGAAAGGAAGCAGAGACATTGATTGAACGAGTTGAGCGAGGGATTTGAGCCATCTGACTGATTCACTTGATTGAGTGCCAAGACACACACAAACGCATATACAGAGCTCTTTGTGTATCCTGTGTCTGACCCAGGCTGTGTGTGAGGCGGCTCGGGAGCTCGGACCCAAAGTTGGTCTGCATCATGACGGAGTAGTCTTCGGCTCTGATGATTTCTGTGCCAGTATAGGTCTGCCATCTAATCCACTTCTCTATTCTTTACTTACTGTTTATTCTGCTGCTCAATACTCCCAGTAATCCTTTATATTATTCACAATATTTTGGTCTTTATTTCATTTTCAAGCTTTAAACATTTTGTTGTTAAGTTGCCATTTAGAATTTAATTAAAGCTATAATGCATATTTATGAAAAATGTTATACTTCCTCTATTAAAGGTGCGACACGGACTAAGGATGCTCGAGAGCTGCTGTATGCTCGTCAGAAAGTGGTGGTCACCACCAAAGCCTTTGGCTTGCAGGCTATCGACCTGGTGTATATTGACTACCAGGATGCAGAAGGTCTGCGGCAGCAGGCTAGAGAGGGTGCACTCATGGGCTTTACTGGTAGGATATTCACAACCCACACACACACACACACACACACACACACACAAATTTACATTTCTCTATTTCCATATATATATAAATAATATATAATAATTTCTCTGTTTTCGTTTTTGTAATCCAATAAACTAATAATCACGACTTGCATAATGCAGTTTAAACCACTATATTGTAATACTACTGATCATCTCAATATTATATATATATATATGTATGTGTGTATATATATATATATGTATATGTGTGTGTGTGTGTATATATATATATATGTGTGTGTGTATATATATATATATATGTGTGTGTGTGTGTATATATATATATATGTGTGTGTATATATATATATATATAATGTATATACGTGTGTATATATATATATATATATATGTATATGTATGTATATGTGTATATATATATATATATATATATATATATATATATATATATATATATATATATATATATATATATATATATATATGTATATACGTGTGTGTATATATATATGTGTATATATATATATATATATATATATATATATATATATATATATATATATATATATATATATATATATGTATGTATATATATATATATATGTATATATATATATATATATATATGTGTGTGTGTGTGTGTGTGTATATGTATGTGTATATATATGTATGTATATGTATTACACGACTTAAATAACTAAAATAATATCATCAATAATCTCTTCTGTAAAACATCACCAATGCCATACAGATTTTAAGATCTTTACTCATAACTCCAGAAATTTCCTCCTTCAACTCATACTGCAGTTCCTCTTTAAACTCCTCTTTGGTGTTGTGATAAAGAAATTATAGTCTATATGAGTACTGTATGTGGCTAGTGTGCTAGAGCGCATGCAGATGAACAGGTGCTTTTCCTCACCTTTTTTATGTATCATGTATTTGTACTTCTTTCTTTCTTCAACCCATTTATTTAAACATTTCTTCTCTCTCCATCTCTCTCTCTCTCTCTCTCTCTCTCTCTCTCTCTGTCTCTGTTTCTCTTTATTTTTACTGCCGCTTCAGCTCATTAGTGTTTATATGAATTCTTCAGAATGCTGCTTTGAAGCCGAGCGTGTGACAGCTCGTTGTGTCGAATTTTTTTGTTTGTGCTTTTCTGCTGCGATTCATTTTCCTGTGTGATCAAGTAATTTCAGTGCGTAATGAAGTATTTTTCTATAAATCAACTGACTGCTTGTTGTTTACAAGCCAGACAGTTTTATTTTTTTAATGCAATTTGGTTAGGCATTTTGTATGTGTGTGGGTGCATGCCTGTGTTCTGCTCATTTGTGCATATCCTTTATTGCATGTAAGTGAGTGCATGTGCATTTGTCTGCATGTGGCTTGAGCTTGGCCGTATGTTCGCAGCTTAGCACTGTGTGGGTTTGTAGCCAGGCAACGCGAGTGTGTGTAGTCCCGGTGAGTGGGTAACTGGCCACAGGAGGCCAGGCAGCCCTCCTCAGAGCCTGCGCTAATGAATATGTAATGGCTGTTTGCAGAACACACACTGTTCCCCCTGCACATCTCTGTTTACAGCAACACTGCCATTCCTCTAGAGCACTAGGCCTTTTGTCTTGCAGCATTCTCGTGCTTCTTATTTATCCTGACTCCCCCCACTTTTTTTCACCACTTCCATATTTTGTTTTGCAATGACGACAATATTAAATAGACAACAAATGTAATTACAAGTGGTTTTTTTACTCGTGTGCAAATGACTACTGCATTCTGTTACTCATGTGTGCAATAAACCAAAATGAAATAAAATACATGACTGCTTTTTGGGAAAACTCCTATACTTTGAACCTTAAAATAATACAAAATATTAAAGGTATTTATTTTAATATTTCATAATAATATTAATACATGCATTTGGAGGCAGACACAGGGTTAGGCGTGGGTATAATTTGATCAATTTTTTGGGTAAGATTAAGCAGTCAAAGCAGCTTCCTGTTCAACGGTGTGTATAGAAGCAGGTAGGTTACAATATGATGAACGGCCATAAATGTGGTTTCTCCACAACACACACACACACACACACACACACACACACACACACACAGTCTGAACTAGCCACTGAGCTCCACAGAGACCCACTTGGGGAAGAGAAGATCCTCTGAGTGTGCATGAGTGTGTGCATATGGGAACACAAATATAAACTCAAACAGGATATTTATTGCTTCTTAAATTTCATATCCTTAATGTAGTCTATACAATTTATTAATTAATATCAGTGTCATCACATAGACTGGATAATTGAATATGATGTATTTATTTATTCTACAATTCTATAGGGTCATTATAATTAACATTCTGTGTGAAAGCTCACCAGAACTGTACTGTCTGAATCCTCTATACTGAGGTCCTTTGACGAACTGATCACGGGCCATTTTAGGTTCTGTAGCCTGGGTCACAGATGTAAAGTCCTATATTCATTTATTGGCAGGTTTAGAAAAAGTCAGTGTCTAATATGACATATCTAATATCTAACGTCAGTATCTAATATGACAGATATCTGTTATCTAACGTCAGTATCTAATATATCTAAGGAAACCCTTCACCTCATTTCTAGTATTCTGTTGCAAAATATTGCAGCTCATCCTTCAAAAAATAAATAATAAAATTAAGCTGCCAAAATGTTGTACTTTGAACCTTGCCTAACAGTGGGCTCTCTACTAAACCCCAACACGCCAATGAGACAAACCTCTCCAGATGGCATTGTATGATTGGCTTGTTGGCTTCAGGGGGCATAAATGATGCAATGCGGCCAGCCAATAGTAGCATGGTAAGGAGGCCTGGCACGCCCACTTTGCTGGCTCTGTCATTAGCTGGCTCAGAGCAGACAGCTCCTGAACAGGTGGCACTAGAGGGAAGGGGGCATATTTTGTTGATGTGAGGGAACTACCCCCTGCCAGCCTTTTCTGGGATGGGCGTCGCAGGCACGGGCCCTGAGCCTCCTCTTTAGGCTGTTGATCCAACAGGCCGGCTCCTCTGGGAACAGAAAGATAGTACACACACTTAGTCGTCCATCTACACTAGCTTTTACCCCATAACAGGAAACATCAGAGACTAACGGCTTTGGTTTATTTGTGCACGCCTTGCCGTTAGTAATTTTATTTATTTATTTATTTATTTATTTGTTTATTTGTTTATTTATTTTAAACAGTACACGGCTATTAGTCACATGTATGATTCATTAACCTTTTGCAGTATATAAGCGAAAAAGATCTCCTGCTGTACAATGCTGTCTGCACATCAGAAACAAATGCAAAAATCTTACCACATGACTAACGCAGAAGTGTGTTAATGTATTAAATCACAGTAAAGTCATCCATATGTTTTACTGTGTAGCTGAAATGCATTTGTAAACATAAGCTCTGTGCTTATGTTAGTAGATGGAAATAATACCTTTCTTTGATCATAAAGCTCATGATTTCAGTTGCAACTGTGGGGACGATTATTTTTGTTAGCCATTCATTTAATTATTGGTTTGTTTGTTTTTGTTTGTTTATCTGTCTGTCTACATGGCAATCTAACTGCCTATGCATCGCCTTGACTGCAAGTTCTGACCAGTATTATGTACATTAGAAATCACTCAGAAATCTGAGCATTACGCATGTCCATGCTTTGCGTCTGTTTGTCCACGTCTGTGCATGTGTTTGTTTGCAGACTTCTCACAGAACTGTATGTTCCCTATTTGTGTGTGTGTGTGTGTGTGTGTGTGTGTGTGTGTGTGTGTGTGTGTTTCATGCCCACAGATCTGTAATAAAAAGCAGAGGCTGACAGAGGCTAGCTCAGATTGAAGTGTAACTAAGCGTGCAGTAAAGTTTCAGAGTTCAGCGGGGCACAGGGCGAAAATCAGGATGACACCCATGATTCATAGCATCCTCTCTGCCTGCTGTGTCGCTCAAATTCAAGCCTGGCCAGGGAGCCATGCCAGAATAAGAGGAGATGGTGTGTGCCCACTGCTGTTGCCTTGGGAAAGCAGACTTTCCACATTGAGGCACAACAAAGCCTGTTATGCTTCCAGCCCAGGCTTTGCTCTAACCATGTGCATTTTTACACTGTGCAGCCTTCTGCACCATCTCATCTCATGGGCTTAGGATTTTCTTAAACTTACACAAGTTGTTTTTTTTTTTTTGGATTATTACTGGTTGTTATAAAATGTTAATATGGACTGCAGATGTATTGAATTGCACAACTGTATTGCAGTTTCCATATGTTAAGATTTTGAATTTGTCTTTTTATTGTTTATCGGGATAAATGGAAACAGGTTGAAGTCATTTTTTGTCATTATAATTATTAGTAAAATAAGTATTAATTATGTGTATTAACTGTGAAATTTTCCCCATGTCTTTGGCATTTTTTTCTGAAGGAAAGCAAGTCATCCACCCAAACCAAATCAACGTTGTCCAAGAGGAATTCTCACCAAGTCCAGACCGTGTTAATTGGGCCACAGAGTTAATCGCTGCATTTGAGGAGCACCAGAAGCTAGGAAAGGTACATCGCTGCACCACCATGATCTTCTCTATTACCAACCTATTTATACTATCGATTTATAATCTATTTGTACTGCCAGTTTAAGCTTGATCAATCTGACCACATTTAAAGAGCCAATAAATAGATGAAATATTCTCATTTCTAATTTGATGCCTCACTGAGTCTAGTGTTTTGTACACCATGGTGTGTTGGTGATGTACAATCTGCCTGAACTTTGCTGCCAGTAATTCTTAGACTAGGACTAGCCTCAGGGACCTCACATGGTCTTTCTTCCTGTTCAGCTCTCATCAGCCATCATTAGGCCATATATTTCTGCTTTTCCTTTTTAACGCTTGTTTTTCAACCTCTTAAAGTCCCTTACATACAGGAAAAGTCTATAAAACACCCTCCCGTGGTCTTTTTCTGTCATTTGGTATTTTAGGTTAATGCACTTTACTGAATATCTTTCTGTAAAGTGCATTGCACTTTACAGAAAAATCTTCAGTTCTATACAAGAAGCATGGCTGTGAGTAATAGAGGCTTCTTTCTCTTAGAAGCCGATGTTGGCTGAGGGAAATATTTGGCACTGTGCGGTAGTAAAGTGAAGAAATGCATTTAACAATCAAATAAAAGACTTCCAGCCATAATTCTTGCAGCAGTCAGGAACATGTTGGTCGTGTTTTGGCTTTCCAGAGCAGTTATTAAAATTCAACCTCACAATACTCACATATTGCTGATTAAATAGAGCAGATTTGATCTAATTACATTTGCTGCAAATGATTTTAAAGTTACATTTTTAAAAATTATCTACTGCAGTGACTGTTAACTATCTATATGACGTAAGAGTTTAAAAAAATTTTTTCCCCCACCTGGTGTTGCGCTTTGTTCTCTCTAGGGTGCGTTCACCTTCCGTGGCAGCATGATTGACATGCCGTCGTTAAAGCAGGCTCAGAACATCGTCACCTTGGCCAGAGCCGTCATGGGCAAGTGAGCCAAACTGGGCAGCCATATCTGTCACTGTGCGGGACATCGGACAAAAAACTGTTAACCTCAGACAGATGCGTGCCCTCTCAGACCATTAACTGTGGCTCATCTACTGCTCTATAAGGCTGTTCTGCATGGCCTGATGGGAATGTCTTCAATGTCAAAGAAGTGATTATGAGAATGGTTTGCTTAAATTTAATTTTGTAATGCACACAAATGTTCTAGGTAACTAAACTTTCCTTGTACTCAGACAGGGGCTTTTTTTATTTTAGGTACAGCTACATATGTTTTACAATTATTCACCCATCACTAGTCATAGAGACCGAAAGACATTTGTTCAATCTTAAGCTGTTGAGCAGATGTTTTTCTGCTCATCACAGTTGTACAGAGTGGTTAATTAAATAACAATAACCTTCCTGTCAGATCAAACCAGTCTGGTTATTCTCCTCTGGCCTCTCTCCTATCAACAAGGGATTTTGGAACATTATGTAAAATTGTAACGATTAGAAAAAAAAAAGTCAAGCGGATCAACAAGTTAAGCAATACATAAACCATCCTGTCTGACTCAATCAGTTCACAGTCAACGTCACTGATATCACATATTTCCCCATTGTGATGTTTGATGTAAACACTGTCTTGAAGCATCTTACTAAAGATTTTGACCTGCATTGGTGTGATTCATGCTTTGTACTTCTTCCACCTGATCGGATATTTGCATGAACATGCAAGTGTTTCTAATAAAGTGACCACTGAGTTTATGGTTGGTGTACATTAAGTGGGTGTATCAAACAAACTGGAATTTTCTACATATGTATATGTGTGTAAATGAGAGAGAGAGAGAGAGAGAGGGACCCGTCTCCCTCAGGTCAGCTACTGGGCCAGGGATTGACATGTCTGGGGAAAGGGCAACAAACACTTATTTCCCCATTCAGCCCTGAGGCTCCTCCAGGCTCAACCAGGCCACAGCACATCAAAGTACCGTTTGCCAAAGAGCCGCCATAAATGTCCTTAAACACACAGTGAGAGGAAAGCCAGCGGCCCACTCCAAACCACAGGCCTTTGTTTAGGAGGGCACTCTGAGCTGCTGAAGTGGGGGGTATGAATACGTCTTGAAACAGGCATCAGCTCTAAGCTGACCTGCGTGGCAACATGACACACTTACACTCATTCTCTCTCTCAGAAACACACACACTGCAGGGGACAGTGTTTGTCCACTTTGTTGTAAGTAAATAGCCACAGTTTCCCGCATTTTGCACTGCTTTGTTGCTTCAGCCTTGTGGCTTGCAGAGATTCCTGGGCAGCAGACGCCTTCCGTCGAGGCTATGAATTGCCTGCTTTTTATCCTGAACATGCCCAAGAACTGGGAGAACATGCTGCCATTGTCCTTAAACAAACTTTCAAGTCTGCCTCTTGTTAAGAAAGCTTCCTCCAAATCAAAGCTCCAGAATCTTATTTCCAATTAATTAATGCTATTTGGACACTTTGACACTTAATATTTTTTCTCACGAATAAGTCCAGTGGAGCTCAGTTATTATTTTTTTTGTCTCTGTCAGTCTTTTGTTTCCCACATTTGATGAGGTCTTGGCAAGTCTGACCAGAGGGGTGGGAGTATGAGAGCAGGGTGGAGGGGTTGGATGGTTAATCGTTCAGTTGGTCACTATGGTAATGAAGGCCTAGGCATAGAGGTTCGTCTGGATGTGGCATGATCGATCGTGTCTGTGGTGAGAACTTCAGGTTGCAGCTTGGTGCCAGCCAAGAGATGCAGACAAAAAGATGAAGGCTACTGCTGTGACCAGCCCAAAAGGCTGACAGTAAGCTGCCTGCCTGGCATTTGGCCCACACATCCACCCCACCTACAACCCACTTCTTTTAGCCTTTCACTCATTTATTTTTAATTTGTTAATTGTTTTTACATTGTTTCACTAAGTCTCGGTTTCTAAACTCCCATCGTGCGTCGGTTATGGAGGTGGCCTGGTGGCTTGTCAGCCGCTGCAGTCTTTCCCACAGTGAGAAAAAGTGATTGTGTAAGTGAGTTACCCCAGCAGAACACTGGGCATTAAGTCAAACAAGCCAGAGGGTTTAAAGAAATGTACAATGTGATAAATGCCTGGGTTGAGGATTCTGGCAAAAGCTGTGTTAAGTCGTAGAGAGCTTACAGAAACCTTGCTCTGCTTGCCATGTCTATTCTGTCTCAAAATGAAGAAGACACATAAGGGACATGTAAGGGACATAAGTTCAGAACATTTTGAGCTTGTCTGATGGTGCTTCTTTAGCACTTAACACTTAGTTGGCCTTTGTTCAATATTTCCCTCTGTTTCCATATTAAAAAATATGCAAAATAATTTGATGCAATTCCCTGTGTTATGTATGTAGACTTTTCCTTCTGTCATTTGTCGTTCATTCACATTGATCACAGAAGCTACTGGCCTATACATTGTGTTATATATTAAAAGAAACTTTGCTATATTCTATAATAAACTTTTTTTTAATTGTGAAAATTAAAATGTATTTGCATATTACGTGTATAATAAATGAAAAATATATCAACTTTCGCTTTGAAATATATGAATATATTCTCTTTGATAGAACTGACAGTTTTGGCACATTATAGCATTTCTCAAAGCTGAAGTATCCCTTATTAATCTCAAAACACACTGTGTGTGTGTGTGTGTGTGTGTGTGTGTGTGTGTGTGTTGGGAAGGGAGGGATTAGAGACCATTTTTCATGACATTTCTATTATGCTACCTTAATATAATAATGCTGCATAATCTCCTAAACTCACAAGGCAGAATTATTTAAATACATTTACTGGTATTCCCAAAGAGAGTTCATTACAATTAACGCGATTAGGACCTCAGCAAGGCTTGACTCAATTATAACTAGACTCTAATCACTTTATATTCTCTGTTATGTCTTTCATAAATGAGCTCAGATATAAATCCGCCAGAGAGAATGTGTGTGTATGCAAACCACCAGCAGAATGAAATTAAAACGAAACGCTTAGCATATTTTCATTAATGCCAATGGGGCCCGTGTGACAGGGCTCATTTCTCGCCCGGGGATCTGCCAATAATGACTGCATTGTTTTACGAGGCTGCTAATGACAATATGTGACAAACTAATTTCAGCACAGATCATTCATTTCCCTGCAATAAAACCCAGTCGTTTTACGGCGTGAACAAGGGGCGTCTTAAGTCCGAGGCGATTTAAAAAAATAACATGTAATTGAAATTCAATTCTATTCAGTGGCAGAGATGATTTAAGAGTAAAGAGTGAACCTCGATGCTCTCCAGCCTGGGTCAGATTTCTGATAGACCTTTATGACGTAACACAGTGGGGAAAGTGATGAGGTTAAAAAAAAAAAAAAAGGTAAGCTGTTATAACAGCACATAAAGGTGCTGAGAGGTAAAAGTGCACAGGCTCAGTGCCTAATAAAACGTGCTATAGAGGATGTTATAACATGCTGTAGAAATTCTGTAGAAGTGCCTTTTCATGACCTGGATTATTATTGATTTCACTTGTATTCATTTTTTTTCTCTCTCTCTCTACATACTGAATATGATGTGAAGTTAGACAGCTTACAGAAGCTCAACAATATGAGGGGGGAGGGGGGGGGATCAAGCAGATATGGACATATTGAAATTGTGTATTAGTCCGAGTTACAGATTTCGATGACATCATTCTTTTTAAATTGATTTGGGATCCAAATAATCGAATAATAAATAGATCGATTTTTTTTTCTTTATATCATTTTACTCTAGCGTTTCAACCAAAAAATTTTTTTCAACTACAGGCAAAAGGGATAAGCCATGTTTCTTTAGAATATGATTAGAGCTTTTTTATTCCTTTCCATTATTTTTTGTCTATTTATTTTATTTTTATGTATATTGTTTAGGCTTATTCGTTTAGTGGAATATAGTTTTTTAATTCTCTCTCCTGGCTCATGAGGTTTTGTAGCTTGTTTTCTAGTTTCTTACAGGATTTTGCTGTTATAGGTATGTGAACATGCAAGAACAGCAAACACAGACTGTACAATTCTCTAAGGGTAAGAGATTTTCTAAGGGCTGATTTTTTTAAATCTTGTCAAACCCACCCGAGACAACATCAGCATCGCTTTTACTTGTAAGTGAGGTGCCTCTCTGTCTTGGTGACTCATCTTTTAGAAAGTCCTGGGTTTTGTGAAACTGAGGGACATTGTGTGTCGCTTCCTTTGGGCAGACATGTATGTGTGTGAAACACTGAAACAGAGGCAGATCAAAGCAGAGAAACTTTCTCCTAAAGCTCACTATAAAGCCACGGGTCCTTTTGTCTGCTGTTGCTAGGATTCGAGTCAGCTAGAGGAAGGGGTTACGCTAATCACACTCTATACATTTCTCCCCAATGGGTTCCACAAACGTGTACATTTTTACTGTGTTGACGTACCTATTAGTTACATATTGGTTATTCACTTTACAATTTGAGGTTCAACATAAAAAATGTTGTTAAAATTTATTCTGTACTTTATTATTATTATTATTATTATTATTATTATTATTATTATTATTATTATTATTATTATTATAGTTGCTGATGCTGTTGTTATGGAAACATCATTTTAAAAAAAATCAAATACACCTGCATTGAAATTGCATACAAATTGTATACTAGTATACATTCACCCAATTTTATTGTTTATTTAAAAATGTCATTATTTATACATTTGTGCCTTATAATGAAAATATGAGGCTGTAGGTGATATAAAATTACGATACGAAAATATTTCGTTTTGCAAGTTGTTTAATTTGCGCGTTTTGTTTTGTTTTGATCAAATTCGTTGTTTTTTTTTTTAATGATGCTTATTTTTCTAGCGCAAAAAAATACAATTCTAGATTGCGCGCACTTTAATAAAAAGAAGGTTTTTTTTTTGACGTTGTGTAAATTGTAAACATGTAAAAGTTCTTTAATGAGCAGGTGCATTTATCCAACTCTTTCTCCTAGCTCATTTTCTCACCCAGCTTTTCTTTAAGCGCCTTTAAACCTGCGGCTGCTCGAATTTCCCGTCCGTTTATTTTAAAATTGCTGGAGTGCTTCGGTGTCTCAAAGAGTTCTAGTACATCATCATCATTTTGCGCGTTGTCTATTACAGCAAATTGTAGTTCATGATCACACAATTGCTGATAAATTAGAGTGAAATTAAAGCGAGATAGCGTTCTTTTGCACGGTGAAGATTAAATAAATGCGCGTTGGAGGAGAAGAGAGCTTGCTGTGTGATTTGACTACATTGTGCAGCTTCCACCTTCTCACCCACTGATTTTCTGATAAAAGAGGAACAACGCAGGCGCCACGACTGAAGATCTGTGCCGCCGGATGCTGTCAAAATTGTGTAGGCAAGAGAATGGCTGTTCATAAAGGAGAAATTCACTGTTTCTGGCTCATTCAGGCTGCTTTTGTCGCTTATGAACAGTGCTGGACATGTGCACCAAAAAGACTTTACCTGGCCTATGTTTTTGTAAATCCATGTAGTAAATTTGGGGAAAAGGTTTTAGTCATTTTAAACTAGGTGGCTTAGTGGGATTTGTATTTTCATGAAGCTATTGTCACTTTAGGGGTTCCTCTGGGAAGAACACTGAGAAATCATGTTCCAGCAGATGGATGTTCTTAAAAGTATGAAGCGCGCTTTAGTTTAGAAATCAGAGGTCCTTCATACAGTCACTTTACTCTATGTTCCCTCAATATCTTACCAAAATAATTTCAGAGAAACAGAAGGTTTGCGGATTTATTTATTCATTTATTTTTGCTGAAATTAACATACAATATTTATAGGTATATAGTATACAATATCCGTCGTACGATACGTTTCTTTTGAAAGAGATAAAAAAAAAGACATAATTTAATGGATTTAGTGGAAATTGTCGAGTTCCCCAGCGCTGAACTTATATTTTTAAAATCTGGAGAGCAGTAGCTCGCTTCAAGACTTATCTTAATTGTATGCATGGGCTATGGCATTCTTATTTTAGGGTCAGGTTGGTTATCTAAGTAGATTTGACATATAGTTACGCATGCACTATTAGGAGCACATGCACGGAAATGAAACAAAAATAAAGAATAAAAAAATAAATCTGGAAATGTGATATACTGCTTTTGTATTTCTACATCTACATCTTGCTCATCTAGGCTAAATTTGCTCGCTATTACCTTACACCCGTCGCCTTATATAAGTTCCAGGCTCCCATTATTTAGGAAATACGTTGCCTGTCTGTTTTCCTGATAGTGACGTCACAAGTTAATAATCATGACTATGACAAATATTTAAATAATTCGTTAAACGAATTCGTTTCTAATACTTATTACACACCCCTGCTAATAACATTTGGTACCAAATTTGCCTATATGTTATTTATATGATTTTTAAACAGCTGAATTGTACTTAAGTAGTCTATTTGGTCAGATGACTAGTTTTCTGAAGTTCGGCGCGTGCCGTTGTGCTCAAGTTTTTAATTGTAGTGTGACACCATCTCCTCTAATCCAATTACACAAGTTAGTCCTATAGGCTGTTGGCAGTGCTTTCAGAGAACCCCACATTTAACAGCCGCGCCGGGTTAATTGGCTAATTTACACAACTTTTCGCCTCCTCCTCGATTTCTTTTATCAACAATTTTCATCAACTTACAAAAAAACTAAGAATCGTTTGTGCTCTCAGTATAATTTACGTTCTAGGTTTGTGGGTATTATTTCTAGATATAAATGACCCACATTAATTACATTAATAAAAATAAACAAACAAACAAACAAACAAATAAATAATATAAAAATAATAATAAAGACTAAGAACGAATTGCTAAAAAACGAATAAATATATGAGCATGATTCACTGTAAAATCCTTCGTGGTGAAGCAGCTAAAAAGTTTTACCTTGAATTTGTTGCGTTGGAAATTTAATTTTGATGAATTTTGCCTGATAAATTCGTGCTTTGACAAACTCGAGCTTATTCGGCCTATTTTAGGTTCCTCGTGGTGTAAAGCATGTTTTTTTTATTGAAGGTTTGCAGTACACTTGTTTAGGTTGAGCTTAATTAATTAGCCTGATAAAGCACTACTGAACTAGACATATTTGTATCTAGTCTAAAATCTGTCTTTATGCACTTAGTAGCAACAGCAGCGAAAGCCTGAAATCAACCCCCCTGTTGGTTTTAAAGCAACTATGAATTCGTGGCACTTAATTAAATTGAATCCACACGGTGTGTGTGTGAGGTATGGTATTAGAGGAAAAGGCAAAGGGAAGGGGATAGGCCTAATGAACCACTTGACCCCTTAAAGTTCCCTCGCGCTGTGTACAGAGGTAAAGTTTACAAACCCTCACATCACTTCAGTCTTTACATTGCGCGCTGCTCCAACCACAGGAGCTGTCCAGCAATAATGCAGAAATATTAATATATTGCATCAGAACTACAGAAATGTAAGAGGGGCAATATTTCCTTTTTTCCCCCCAAATATTTTAAAATATGTATATATTTTTTTAAATATTCAATATCATTTAAGAATGTATTTATTTCTATATATTTTATCGTTTATCGTTTTGATATTTGAATAGGCGATTTGAACAGGATATTAAATGTCAGTTTTACTATGCAATAAAAGAAACGATTTGAATAGCATATGTGCTGCTTGATTTGTAGCTTTTGTGTGTTTTATTGTACAATCGCAAAAGCTTTTGGTTTCGTGGGAATTTCTTACAGCCGCTCAACAATAGCGGAGTGGACTAAATCTGCTGGGTGAATGGAGGCGCCGCTTGTCAGTGTCGTTACTTTTTTTACGGTTCTTTGCAACACTAACATCTCTAGCGCGTTGCAGACCTGAAGTACAAATCTGAACAGCCGTCGCCTGCAACACGTTTTCTACTGCTGATGGGAAAATGGGGCAATAATGCAGTCTGAATCTAATAAGCTCGCTTTTTCGGTGTTGCCACTTCGGTACGGACATTTTGTGCGCCCTTCTTTTCAGGGTAAAGTTTGTGTGCGCGCGTGAGTGTGGGTGTGTGTCATGTGTTTAAGAGTGGAGGCTCAGGTAAGGAGCTCCGGGAGTCTTAGCCCTAATGAACGCTCCTCTGGGGGGCTTCCTGTGTGGAAAGGAGGCTTCACCCTCCTACACTAACGGCGGGGAGCTCCTACACTCTCTCTCTCTCTCTCTCTCTCTCTCTCTCTCTCTCTCTCTCTCTCTCTCTCTCTCACTCACACACACACACACACACACACACACACACACAAAACACACCAGCCATAGTGCTGATGCGAGCAGGCCAGGAGAGCAAAGCAAAGCTCCATGCCAGTTTTGGGTCTTGTCTCACATCAGCACCAAAGATTCCCACATAAAGGTTTTCTCCAATATTCTTTAAAGATGATTACGATCTTTTTTCTGCAGATCCCAAAGCAGAAGGACGCACCAACATGTGGCGCTGCTTTGTCAAAATGTGATGGATGTCTTATTGAAACACCAGTTTCATAGTTCCTTAATGCTAACATTTGATTTGTAAGTAATTCGTTTACAAGATCTTATTTTCCGTGGGCTAAATGGACTACTTTATATTGCTATCATTAATTCCATTTGACTTATAATAAGCCTATTTCTATCGCTTAAAAATGCATGAAGGAGACGGAGGAACAAAGGAGAACCAATTAATACTTTAAGAGATTATTGCACGTGATCAAGATTAATTTGGTCCGTTATTTTAGTGAAACATTCTGTCATTTACCATTGCATATGTCAAGACAGGGGCAAAGGTGGCCTTCCCCTAAGAGTAAAGCCTAATTATACAATTTGTCTTGTGACTGGGACAGACCACTGTAAAGTCTCCATTGGGACTGCTTCTTCAGCTGGCTGATTCCATCACTGCTGCTGTCACCTTTGGTATATACTTGGGCTCGTTGGCTGACTTCATTCATCTCCCCTTCCTAGTTACATGACTTAGAAAAGACTTGTGGCCAGAAAAGCATTTTATGTTTTTTTTTTTGTTTTTTTTTTTGTTCTTGTTTCTTTGTTTTGTTTTGTTTTTACTTGTCTAACTGCATTATTCTACTGCTGAGAAAGCTTAATGGACAGTCATTTTGGTAAACTAACATCAACAAACTTTAAGTGCTGAGGCCTGAAATATCTTCAACTACTTCAACTACTGCTTTTGAATGCAATTAATATGCCTAGTTCTCATAAACAAGTTACTTACACAAAAATAAACAGAGCTTTCCCAATTCAAAATATTTAAAACTTTCTGACTCATTTCTTTGCAAAGATATTTATTACATGTCCTTAGCAATCAATTTATTACATGTAATCATGTAATGCATGTGCTTACTACAACAGATATGATTATGAACACAAGTTTATAATTTTTTTTGCAGAACTTCATATATTAGGCTTAATATATGTTATAACAGTAAAATGTTAGTATATAAAAAGCAATATAGATATATATAAACTTCCATATGTGATCCACTATTTTCATGTGGAAAACAAAGTATGAAATTATATTTATGCAACTTTGTCTCAGTCTTGCAGATCTGAAAAAGCCCATAAGCTGTGAAGGCATTGGGTGTACAGTTTGGATTTCTGTTCAAAATGCCACAGTGCAGGTATGAAAAGAAGCCATCAATAGCACAGGCAGACCTTAGGTCTATGAGCCATAGTTATTACTGGTTCAAAGCCATATCTAATGGTTGTTTCAAGGTCAGCTGGGGACTGAGAAAGCAGTCTGTGATGTTTAAGAACATACAGCTACCTGAGTAAAGCTGTCGCAGAGGGACACGTGGCCTGTGACGCAATTGGGACAGTTTATGGGATTCTTCTAAGTAAGCTTATGTGCATATCATGCTGAGATTACTGCCTCATTTAAGAGAAGAGGCGTTCAAGATATTTATGTTAGACTGCAATCTAACAATGTAAAGACTGCACAGCAATGCAATAAGAAATCACACAGGAAGTGATCAGATGTTTTCTGCAATATTTGTTTTCTGTTTGATTTAGGCCTGTAAGTGTGGACTCTTACCATTCTCTCTATTTGCTCTCTCTCTCTCTCTCTCTCTCTCTCTCTCTCTCTCTCTCTCTCTCTCTCTCTCTCTCTCTCTCTCGCTCCCTCCCTCACTCACTCACTCACTCCCTCTCTCTCCTTTATGGTGGTCCAGCTGAGCAGGAATGATTTCTTCACACTGAATCTTGACCTTTTCCTGTATGAGGGGTTTTACAGCTGCATTCAGAGGCACTGCTGTGGTGTGCATGATAGTTTCTTAGAAAGGGGCCTTATTTCAGAATCTATAATAAAAATGGGCTATATTACAACTACAATTACAGAATAAATGTTAGTTGAGATGGATAATCGAGTGCAGCCACACATGTAAAATAAGTTTCACACACGTGTGTGTATATATATATATATATATATATATATATATATATATATATATATATATATATATATATATATATATATATACACGTGTGTGTATGTGTGTGTGTGTGTGTGTGTGTGTGTGTATCTTTTGAACGGTGTCCCATCCCTGGATATGGCCACACAAATTCTGCTGAGCATTTACCATCTGGATTGAAAAAAGCTTCTATTGGATAAAGGCCTGCATTTAGAGGCTTTTAAACAGACTCTGTCAAACAGAAGTTGAGCGGTGACGTGCTAGTACGGCTCTGAGATTTTCAGACGTATACTCGATGGGCCATGTATGAGGGACTGGCTCCAATGCTTGTCCATGGACGACCTTGCTCTCCTCACCCCGAGCTTTGGAAAACCTCCCAGTCCTGTGGCTCCACATTTGGACATGCACCAAGTTTGGAGGTCCACAGATGTTGCCGGGAGGCCAGATATTATGTCCAGCCGACATGCAAGATGATTCATATGTTTTCAGTATCAAAGGGCCCTTGGTCAGACTCTGTGGATGTGATTTTCAAACCACAGTATAATATGACTGGACACATTTATTTTGTTATTTATTAAGAACCTTTTAAAGCATAGTCCAGTTTTTAAAAGAATTTAGTTCCAAATAAATTATGATACAAATAGATTGCCTTGTGTATTGTCAAATGTATTGTATCTTCTGTAATTCATCTTTTTCTGTCTCAGTAAAGACAAATTGTTCAAAAGCATTAACCACATCACATCTTTGAAAACATCTTAAGATCTCAAAGAAATTCAAACATTGCAGTCTTTGAAGCAGGATCCAAGTTCCAAATCACTTATTATTATACTGCTTGTAATAAGGTTTTTCCATAAATGTTTTTATGAACCAATAACACTTATACTTAACATAATTATATTGTGTTTGACTGTTATTCATGAAGTACTACACAAAACTCGTACAAAGAAAACAAATGAAGCGGTCTGACTTTGTCTTAATACCAGTATTGTCGGCATTATAAATCATGGAATACTCCAGGCAGGTTTCACATCTCTTGGTGAGCCTGCTAGCATGTTGCATTCCTCCCTAATGAGAATCCTCTTTCCTAGAGTTAAACTAATCAAAACTAACTCTGCAGTGCGCATAGACTGATGATGAACAGTTACTGTGGTGCGTAAAGCAAATAGATCATAAAAAATATTTCCTGAGTTTCCCTTTTGTTGTGTCTCAGAAAAAAGCGGGCTAATTGCAAATAAATGGCGATGTCCTCGCTGAGTAATTGATTTAATGAATTTCCTATGAAACTATTAAAGGCGGGCGGAGGTCACTGAATGCCCCCCGGAGAGTCCGAGCTTCTCTTAGGCGTTGCGGCAAGACTTCGGGTTGAACTCGCAGCTTCCCATCCGAATAATAACTCGAGTCGAAAACTTTTCCCAACACACTAAGATATGAGTTGCATACTACCTCTAGAAAGGCACTATAAATAGGATGGGAGGAGACAAGTGCACAACAATCACAGCCATCTGGATGCTTCAAAAGAGACAAATAATAAATATACTTACTGTGCAGTGTATGAAAGCGATGCTTAGTCCTGTTAAAAAGTTTTCCGTTCCGGAAGAGACGTATTTTTTTTTGTTATTGTTGTTTTTACTGCTCATGATGTTTTCTTTTTTTTTTTTTTCTTTTTTTTATTACATCGCCATGCCGACCAGAGAGCTAACGTGTAGACTACATCTGCAAGTGGATCGGGTTTTCTCACTTATTCAAGAGACTTAAGATAGCAGGCAGGTAGGGTGCATGGAAGAGTTTGGCAGACTGCCTGGATTAAGGAACGTGTGCCCATTTTCTCGGATCTTTCTAACAGCTTCTGTGGTGAAACAGAGAATTTTTTTAAGCCTTCTCAAATCCCTATTTTAAATAACATTGCATTTATAATTATGGGGCGTGGTGGAGAAATTGTTGAATTATTCTATAGTGTTGTACAGTATGGAAGACCTTGTTTAATACACACTATTCACACAGAACCCAACGTGGTGAGAAGAAATGTGTTTTATGTGTGTTTTCTATAATTGTAGGTGCTCTGGTTACTTACATGTCTGTGTGTAGGTGGAGTTAGAGTAGGTAAAAATCTACAATTGTTCTATTTTAGTCATCCATTTTTTTTCAATGTTGAATGGTAGGCTTTGTGTACTTTTAATTAATGACTTGGTGCCATTGCGCACGAACCCCCCATGGGACCAGATCCCGCAAGAAGTCCACGCACAAACACTGTAACAATATCTTGCAACTTTTTTTTTCTTCTTCCTATGTCTTAGACAAACTCCACTTTATTCATATTGTCATTAAGATGTGTGTGAATGTGTGTACTGTTATCAGCTGGTTCATTTGTAAGCTTGAGAGTGTTAGAGCCATTTAGACTCTTACTTCAACAAAAAAAAAGTTCAAAAGTGCAAAATGTCTACGACACTTCGGGTCCATGTTAAATGCAATGTGAAAGGGGTGGTGTGAAATGGGACTAAAGCACAGTAAACACGAGCTCCTCCAGTGTGCTTATTCTGTCTAATAAAGGCGAGATGGGAAGAGATCTCGCTGCGTCTTCACAGTCCTTTTCGGCTTTGTCTTTTCACAAGTGGCGTCTGCAAGTCTGACTCGCACAGTTACTGATTTGCAGGCTGCATGTTAACGTGGCCCATGTAAGTGATTTCCACGGGCAGGAGAGCAAATCGTCGACAAAAGAAGCAGCTTTTCGATTCAACGCCGTCGTTAGGACAACCTAGAAGTATTCCTCAGATAATCAGCTCCACTTCAAAGCGTCTCCCATTCAGCAGCGACTGCTTCAGCTCTTTTATGAACTTCCCCCTTTCTCACTCCGTCTCTTTGATTATTTTTCATCGTGTTTATTTTGCCCCATTCATAGGACACTTGTTTTAAATAAATAAAAGATCACTCTTTCACTTGGCCCATAGTTGTTCGAGCACAAAAAAAGTTGAGCCGCACGACTACGCTTGTTTCAAATTAAACCTGAATATAGCCATGGGATTTTAAAGAAGTTTGGGAACAAACTTATGAGAGCGGTTCTGGTGAAATGCAAATTGACTTGCGCTAACGTGGCATGAGACTAAGGTCAATGCAACTGTATCTTAATAGAGGGTTTCAAATTGAAGGAGGGACCATGGAGGCAGGGAGTGGGGATCCCCCCCCCAAAGTGCACTTGAACTTCACACCATCGGTGATACACCTGCTCAAAGATGAGGAATCTAGGTTTGTTCATTTTCACTAGTCCAATGCAAGAGGTTAAACAGTAAATATATAAGATGTGACTATCTTTCTCCAGCCACTTTGCTTACACAATTTTATTCCATGGTATACCTAAATGGTTGCCTAATTCAGTATGCTTGAAGTTTTCTTACACAGAAGACATTGTTTTATTTGTCATTTGGCAATACATAACTAAACATTTTGGGGAGAAAAACAAACTTCGAAGGTTCTCTAGTTTTGATGAATATCCTCCTTTTACAGGCAGTTTAATTGGTCTTTTACGGAACATATTCGGATGTTAGTGTCCATGCAATCGCCATAGAAATCCTAAGGCACCATGAAGAGTGTCAAAGCACCAAAAGGCTTTTGGCTCTGAAGTCTTGTTGGCTTTGAAGTGGTGCAGGACTGGAGTTACTCGATTCAGATTCTGTAGTGTGGACAGGGGGCACTTTGAAAAGTGTACTATAGCACGTTTCAATGAAGGAAATAAGGCTAGGGTGAAGGATGGGGGCTTCATATTCACAAAGCAAAATTCCCTTTATTCTTAGACATCTTTTTGTGCTGTTTCCCATGACTGATTTGTGCTTTGGTGATCGTGCCTCTATTTATAAGATACACGTCTGATCAGCTATAGACTTTTCAGTTAGCAGAGATATGTGAAGAATGGATTGATAACCTGAACATAACTTACATAACATAAGAAAACATACAAAATTTCAGTAGATTTTAAGACAATTTAAATATAAATTTGGTAATATATGTAATTTGGTCTGTGTAATCCCCATTGCCTATTTAATAATTTGTATATCAAAAAGTATTTTTCTATATGCTATAAATTATAGCATTAAAATAGGGCATTATTCTGGTTTTATTTCAATACATTACTTGTGTATTTAGTCTGTAAGACAAATTTTTAATTGATTAAAACAAACGAATAAATAAATAAATAGATATATGAATGCTTTTTTTTTTTTTTTTTTTTTTTTTTAGAAAATTAGTTAGCAAAGCTTCACACATTTATTATAAGCATGTTGTGTTTTTAAAATAAAATGAAACTAAATGTAACACTTGAAAATAGCATAGATCATAGTTGCCATGTTTTTAGATCCATAAATTTATTCATATCAATTTCATCACGGAACACCAAAAATCTCGAAAATCCTCTTCACTCTTTCCCCCAGCACAATTAACAGCACCATGCACCGCAATAAAAACACACAGTTACTACACAGGGCATGCGAGGGACTCTTCACATTACACATAACTAAGTCTATTCAAGTAAAATCTTTTTTTTTACACAACACGATAAAAATCACTACATTTCACCAAAATTAATCATATTTTTCTTTGGTGTATCTGTAATTCCAGACCAAACATTATTACCAGCAAATAAATTACAATGTACAAAACTGGTTGGGACGTTATCACAACATTCACAAGCATCGACACTACTGGCCTTTTAACACATCCGTCAGGGAACAGGCCCGTCCATTTGACATAATTTAGGGTCTCAGAGGACATATTCGTACTCTTAAATCAGAGTTACATTGGATTTTTTGCATAAAATACAGTCTAAATAGTCCTTAAATACCACAGAAAAAAATCTCCCGTCCACAGTTATTGTATAAATTTTAAAACAAATACTGAACAATTTATAGAATAAGCCACTTTCCCTCAGTAAAAAAAGGTACTGGTCACTGGGATGATACCCATAATTGTACACCTTTATGTATATGTATATTTAACCTAGAAAGGTGCATATAGCCTAGTATTCCTTTACTCTGAAAGGTACTTAGGGTTCAATTATGTACCTTAAATCTTTTTGCTACATAAAATACTTTGTGTTCACTAAATCCATATTTCTGGGTGAGAGATTCATATTAAATGTACAAAAGTTAACGTGTACAAATAAAGTAACAGCGACAAATAAAGTAACAGATTAGTACCCTTTTTTAAAAGATGGTACTAACGTATTAGAAGTGATAAACTTGCCTGTTTGCACGTTTCTCACTGCAAGAACATCGGGAATGTTTACATTAAAGAAACACTTGGTAAAGGACAAACGCCCCACAGATATTCATCAGTCCGTCACTATAAAAGACCTCTGGGGAGAAGCATAAGCTATAGAAAACTGTTCAGTCATTGATACAAACACATCAATCACCGGTTATTGTTTGATTTGAACAATGTCGGTGTCACTTAATAGGCTGGATATGACTTAATCAGCTAAGCCCACACAGTCCTTTCGGCAATGCAGGAAATATCTTGGTCCAAAATTGAAACAAAGGGTGTGAAATGATCCCGTTTTTTCGTTGATGAGATGCACACCATTTATGTTATTAAATAAAATAATTTAGTTTAAAAAAAAACACTGTCAAACACATTTATTCGAAGTTATTAATGCGTTGAGCAGTATGCAATAGGGTCTTGTGGTACATAAACGTGCTATGCGCAGATTAAGGGCATACGGCAGGGTAGTGTTGGGTATTAGGGTAATATGGGTAGGGTATGGACTGATGGCACATGCTCTTCACCATCTGACATCCGCGGCGCTGTTGCGTGTTTTTTTTTACCAACACTTCTTAGTAGACTATTGCGCCTCAAGCACATGATGTTACAGATGTATAAAAACAGTATGTGAGAGGAATGCAACATAAACATATCCCTTGTGCTTCATATCAGAGCATCGTCCTTGGGTCTGAATGTCTAAAAGAGTCCTCTTCGTCGGATTCGGAGGTTGGCACATCGCTGGAGGGGGTGTGGAGATTGTTGGGGACAGCACTGCCCTGGCATACGTACCACTCATTGAGGTTGGTGACCTGTGGGGAGAGGTTGGCGGCGCGGCTCCGTTGTGGTTCTGTGGAGGGCGCGAGCGCGTCACCGAGCGCCGCAGAGGAGGAATGATACGCGGCGGTTGAGCTGGAGGAAGGGGGCGGAGGAGACTTGCAGTGCACCTTCATGTGTTTCCGCAGTGAGCTCGGGTGCGTGTAGGACTTGTCACAGCCGCGCACTTTGCAGTAGTACGGCTTGTCGCTGGTGTGGACGTGGGAATGCTTTTTCCTGTCACTGCTATTCGCGAATTTTCGGTCGCAGCCGTCAAACTCACATTTGAAAGGCTTCTCACCTGCAAGAAAAATTAAATATATGCATCATATATGGTGCTCCATAAATAATTGAAACATGCAGTAATCCTTTATCATTATACAATATTTTGTGAACATTTATTGGTGAACCATAAATATTCAGTTAAATGTAACAAATATAGCAGAGATTATATGATTGAAATATATAAAATTTACACATTGTATTTAGGTGAAATATTTATGTTTATTACACCACACAAAAAAAGGTTACTAAACTCTACGTTTCCTTTCCTCTCTACTCTCTAGAGTACATATACTGTAGCAGTCAGCTGAAAACTCAGCACACGTGCTATGACTGCCACCTTCATGCAGTAACTTTTCATCTGCACTACGCTGCTTGGTGATGCGTATAGCTCTTTACACATCAACATAATCACTTCCAAACTAAATTATTTTGTTACTTAGCATAACATCCCCAGAGACTGTGAATAGCATGAGGGTGCCCCATAATTCCCCCTTCTTTGCCTGTAAACAACGTGGTGAGTGATATTGATCTTTGCGTCACTGGCAGCAAAACACTGCAGTCACTTAGAAGCTGAGTCTGCCAATCAGGCCTCATACCTAAATTATACAAAGAGCACACAAAATATCAGGATTAAAGGAAGTGCTTGATCCCATAATGACACTAAACATAAACATGAGCTTATGCAATTTTATATTGTTTCAATGAGGCCTAATTTAACTTCATTTGAACATCAAACCATAAGCATAAAGATATAATTGAAGACACTGCGTGTACATGTCATTGTAAACATGTTTATGAGTCACAGCCTAATCTGGATAGCACATGTTCCTCCTAGCAGTGTTAGTGACAAAATAAACACACTACATTTCAAACGCTCTAACAAGAACATGCCATTACTAATCTCATCTAAACCCACTCAGGTAGAGACCGTTAGATAGACTGGAACATAATAAACTCTTGAAAAATAACGAGGCCTTATTAGTTAACAGAATGCCCTGTTGTGAGGTTTAGCATTCCGAAATGTCAGGGAAATAAACTATTAATATTAAGCCCGATTTATTTAGTGATGCAATAGATTGGTACTGCGACTCTGTGCAGGTTAGTGAACATGAATGAATGATTACGGTTTTGCTGATGTAGATCTATACTTCTCGACTTCATGATTGATATTTTGTCCAATGCCATTGTATATTTGGCCTAAATCAACAAAGCTAGAGGGAATGATACAACCGAATCAGTTTGTTATGCTGATACGTGTGCATATTAAAAGCTTTTCCAAAAGTAAGCCTTACCTCTTTGTTTACTAAGCCATGCCTCAAAAGCCCAAAACACTTGAAACGTTAGAGTTACACTTTAAAATGGGGGAACAGTCATTCTTGGATGCAGAAAGTACACCATAAAGCTGCAAACCAACATAACGGTACTTATAACTTATATCCGTATAATTTATGTGTAAATCTAGCTTTGGCTAAATATATAAGTAGAAAGAAGTAGTTTATTCGAGCTAAAAGATTAACTATGTCTTAGTAGCTGCACGCGATTTCACCGTTCAGTATGTTATTCATCACAGTATGTGCTACAGCTCTTGGACTAATACAAATCACCATTGCTAACTATGCAACAACTTCTGTTCCACTCAGTCAAGGCTAATGACGAATAGCTGCACTGACCTGTGTGAGTCCTCTTGTGAATCTTTAGGTTTTCCGAGCGGGCAAACACTTTTCCACAACCAGGAAAAGGGCAAGGAAACGGTTTCTCTCCGGTGTGCACTCGAATGTGGTTGATCAGTTTGTACTTTGCCTTAAACGCCTTGCCCTCGCGCGGACATTCCTCCCAGAAGCAGACGTGGTTGCTCTGCTCGGGTCCGCCGACGTGCTCCACCGTGACGTGGTTTACCAGCTCGTGCATGGTGCTGAAAGTTTTCGAGCACGGCTTCTTAGACGTCTGTTCCTGGTCAATCCATTTGCAGATCAGCTCTTGTTTGATGGGCTGCCTCATGTACCTCAAAAACGCCCCCGTGGCTCCATGAGGGGCTGAAGCGAGATTCACATTTAAGTTCATGGAATTGTAGCCGTGAAGGGAAGGTCCATAGTGCTCGGGCCTGTGGCCGAAGTGTTCTGGCCGGCCGTAGATGTCCCCTGGAAGACCCAGGCGCATCTGTCCGTTGAGAGCATGGTGATGGGCACCTGGGGCTGCTTGCTCGTGAAGTCCCGTGAAAAGTGGATGGGCACCACCTTCCGTGTGCCCGTAAGCACCTGTTGGGGAAATGAACATGCCATGGTGATGAGGGGAGGAGGCGGAACTATGCTGGTCGCCAAGTGCATGCATAGCAGAGGCTGAGAGCTCTCTCCTGAGGATGAAGTCCCTGCTGCTTGCGTAGCCTGAGTGGGGGTGAGCCACGGGGAAACCAACTGTGGTCTGAGAAGACGGGAAGGATGCCGCGGTCTGGGCTTCGGGATGGCTTTGAATGTGCTGCGATGGACTAAGTTTGAGAGCATTTGTCTGTGCCATGTGCTCTGGTCCAAATGGAGTGAGAGCCACTCCAGGGTCGTTGCCCATCTCCCCAGGGTGGAGGTGGTCCCCAGGTCATGTCCACATTCGCTACTTTTGTTTTTTTTTTCACTACACGCCTTCTAAAACATTAAAATATATGCATATAGCCATCTATATAACTTCTTTTGTCCTGCCTCTAACTCTGCTTGCTCCTTTTCCCACTCTGTCCTCAAGCGATTGGCAGAACCTACAACAGTTGGAGGACACAGTGGGGAATACAGTTTAGAAATGGCACTGCGGGTATTGGACAGATTTCGGTGACTGGCAGTTAAAGGAGCGAAGCGATTGGCTGTCTTTCAGTGCGCAGGCTCAGCGGGGTTCCGCCCCCTCACTCCCTTCACCGCTGTCGACTCCAAAAAGTTGTACTCACAAAGTTGTGTGTAAGGCGCTGTTTACCAGGACATACAATGTGGACAGAGGCGTATTATATACAGAAAAAACGTTTATTTATTTATTTATTTATTTATTTATTTATTTATTTATTTATTTGTTGTTTTTACTAGGGTACGATATTTAATCTAAGAAATTATGCACAACACGTTGCTAAATCGACAGGTGAATGTAGGCTACTTATTAATAACTAAATTAATTTATATTATAATTTATATATATATATATATATATATATATATATATATATAATATTTCTGGAATAAATAAATAAATAATAAATAAACAAACAAACAAACAAACAAACAAACAAATAAATAAATAAACTAAAGCTTAGTTTCGGCGATTAACATAAAAAACATGTAATTTGCACGGGATGTTTCTGTCATTTCAATTCTAGTGCATTTTGTTGCATAATCATTATTAAAGCATTTTCTATGATTTTTAAGCCCACATTTATCTACCAAACGTCTACGATAAAAAGAAAATGGCAGAAAGAAACGCTCCGCAAGATAAAACAACCCTAAATTGCTCAATAACGTTCAATTCCAGTATATTTTATGCTGCAAAAATACTGTATATTATAAGGCAGAAAATGTTAAAAAAAATGTTTAAAACTGCCACTGTTTACGTGACTAATACTGTGAATTTATATTTAATACATTTAATTATATTTAAATATTTAAATCAACACTATGGGCTAAAGACACTCGTAAATTAATTTCAAAAAATTCTCTCTCTCTCTCTCTCTCTCTCTCTCTCTCTCTCTCTCTCTCTCTCTCTCTCTCTCAGTGAGTGAGTGAGTGAGAGAGTGAGAGAGTGCGTTGAACTTTATGATAGCAATACACACCCTTTTTAGGTTCTTGTTGAACACCACAGGGAGTGAATCTGTTATCGCTTTAATTGGTCTTGATTCAAATTCATTGCAAAATAGATTTATGATAATAATTAGGCAGTATTAACCTTAGTGGAGTATTTCAGATCAAATATAATACAATCCTGGCTTCGACTAAATGAAGGTAGGGAGATTCTTCAGGTCCTTACAGGTGAGGTTCAAAACCTTACAAAGCCATAACTAACGAATGACTTTACAATTATACTTTCAAAATTAATGAAAAAGTTGCAATTTGGATGTAATCTGCCCCAAACATAACTAGATATTAGATCAAATTAAGACTTGGGTAATTGGCAATTAATCAGTCACGTTAGCATCAATTATGATACTGATCATGCGGCCTACTTTTGATTTCTTCTTATTATGTTTGAAACTGTTCATTCATAGTGATTCGTTGATATATATTAGCGATGTAAAGATTTATGTATGGAACTGAGGTCTGAATGTATTATAATGAGCTTCCATCGCTGAAGAAACTGATTTATTTCAAAAGTCCATACAAAGACAAGACAATACGCAAAATTTAATCTCAGAATACGAATACGCCGTGTGTGTGTGTGTGTGTGTGTGTGTGTGTGTGTGTGTGTGTGTGCGCGCGTTAGAGAGAGAGAACCTATTACTAGACCACATTAAGTAACTACATGCGTAGGTTATTTAGTAAAATGTAAATTACCTTTTGGACGCAATTTCATAATTATACAAAATACATCTTTAGCGTAATACTTACTAGGTGAATAGGTTTTGGCTTTGGGGCGTATTCTGTACGTAGATTGTGAAAGGGGCCACATATGAGATCTTCATAGGCCGGAGGTCAAAAACCCATGAAAACCTCCAAGGTCATTGAAAGTAACCAACAAAGCGTCAGCATATTGATAACGTCAAACCGGAGGCATATATTGTCGTAGTGTGTAAAGTGGTGCTGTCACACTAAAACTACATATTTATTGCATTTTTTATGTTGCCTCAGCACAGTAAGAAGTATGGTTAAAGGGAGCGTGTGATGGTCACCATGCCTGTTTGAGTTTACCACCTCTGTTTGGACGTTGGGAAAAATGTGGTTTACAATTTTCAGCTTTTTTTTCTTCCCCACTATGGGAAGAGAAAAACAGAAACTACGACTTGCTGCCCCAGGCCGAATACGTCGTCGTTCTAACTAATTTCTTTTTCTTCTTTTTTCCCCTACCCATGGCAGGGGGGAAAGGTTTTGTGGTTTCCTTGAGAAATAAAGAACTTCTTAGAGAGGTCGGCAGACGTGACTTTGAACTTGGATCAGATCCTGTGTTTCCTGCGGAGAGGGAAGAAATGGTCTTGGGAAGAATGGTCTATAACGTTTAAGCTGCAGGGCTTTGAGCGGAGACGCACACAATCCCAGAAGTTTTACACTCCTTCTGCTCCTTCCGCCCTGTTATTTGCCATTTCAAGCGAGAAGTAGACAAGATAAAGTTTGAACCGTGTTGGAATGGGACCGTGTGGAACTAGTGTGTAAGTAAAAGCTCTCTTTTCCTGTGTGGGATTTAAAAACATTCCCCTAAGAATTAACTTTTATTTGTTTGGGGAACCGCGTGGCATATATATATATATATATATATATAGGTAGGATCGCTTAATTTATAGAGATGGACTGAGATTGTGACTTCACTTAAATAATTTTCACTTCACTTGAATTATTATGGCTTTGTCTGTGGTTTGGCTCTGTGTGTGTTATATATATATTGTACTTAGTGGTCCAACTTGTACGAAATAATTCAAATTTAAATTTTGAAGGTAAAATATAGAGTGGTAATATAGTTCATTAATTTATGCATACGTAAATTTTGTATGCCGTACTATACGCATAAACATATAATAAATACTTTTTAGATTAATTAAATCTAATACACTTTTTTTGTAACATTTGTTTGTTTTGTTATATATTTTGTCACTGGTTTAGTACATTTGGTTCTCCGGTTGAGACCAGATTCATACCACAAGAAAAAACGAGTTTATATAGTTTTTTAATCATGATAAAAAAAAAAAATCACAGCCAAATTTCTACTCTCGTATGTGAACAGTGACAGTACTTAAAATTATTTTTGTTCTAATATAAGTGCAGTCTGAACAAGACTCAGTGTGTTATTGCAATTGGCTGCTGTTCTAATAACGTATTACACTATGCTTTAAATCTACATTGTGGCAGCTATAGTGGGAATACTTACCACACAATGCGACTCATCAGGTTATACGGCTTTAAACTTTACTCAAGAAACCTTTTTTAAATGCTGGATTGTATTTTTTTAATTCAACGCATTAATTAGATTTGCCTATAACAAATCTCCCCTGGGTATATAAAAAAATAATAATAAAAATGGCCTAGCTAATTATTTAACATTTCCATCCTGATGGCAACGTGCAATGTAAACTTATGTACATAGTCTATAATATTCTAATGTAGTCTAATGTTGCAAACGCTATCATAAAACGACAACAGCTTTTGTTGCTTTGATTTCCGTATATACTCAGAAAAAGGCTCAGCAAGAAAAAAAAGTAGGCGGTAATTGTCAGTGGAAAATGGCGATCGACTATTAGTTGCCAAAGAAACGCGTGCTATTGGAGGGACCTATGGGATTGATGAGGCTCGGGAGCCAATGAGACAGCACCAAATGAATGACCGCTCTCCAGTTAAAGGGGGCGTAAGAAGAGGTAGTGCCAGTCCACTGAGAAAGACAGACCCTCCGAGATAAACACAGAAGAGCGAGAGAAATAAACATCCCGATCCGAGATGCTTCAAGAACGCGTCGCGCTTTTAAAGAATACAAAGTAAGATAATCAGTCGATTTTTTTTCCCCGACTCGTTTTAAAGCGGGAAGACGCTAAGGAGTCTTTTTTCCTTCCCTTTCACTGGGATTTTAAGTTAGAAGTTATACCCAAGAACACAATCTAGGCGAGCTGAATAAGGGCGCTTGTTTTTTTTTTCCGTGTGTGAGGATTAGTACATACAAGTTTTACCTCATGTCGTGTTTTCAAATTTGGAAGTTATTACTTCCATAGCTAACAGCCTTCTCTGTGTGTTTATTTGGCGTTTATCTGGGCCGTTACAGGTAAACTGCTTTGAGAAAAAATTGTATTAAGTGAGAAATAATGTTACTGGACGCTGGTCATCAGTTCCCTGGCTTGGGAGTGGGAACATTTGCGAGGCATCACGCGGCGAGCGACATGCAGGACAGGGACCTGAGTTTAGCGCAGAACAGCTTCGTTGACTCTGCGCACATGGGCGCTTTTAAACTGAACCACGATCTCTCTCCCGGACAGAGCTCGGCGTTCACCTCACAAGCCCCCGCTTACCCCGCCGCGGCACTTGGCGCGCACGCGGCTCATGTCACCTCGTATGCGAGCTCTCCTTTCAACTCGACCCGGGACTTCCTTTTCCGCAGCCGAGGTTTCGGAGAATCGCCCCCGGCGAGCGGCCAGCATGCCATCTTCGGCCCCACTGCGGGGTCCTTGCACCATTCCCACGCAGACAGCCAAGGCCACATTCTGTTTCCTGGGATCCACGACCAGCACGCCTCTCACGGATCCCCAAACGTGCTCAACGGGCAAATGAGACTTGGACTACCGGGCGAGGTATTCGGGCGATCAGACCAGTACCACCAGGTCTCAAGCCCTCGGACCGACCCTTACTCAGCAGCCCAACTCCACAACCAATACGGCTCCATGAACATGAATATGGGGATGAACATGGCAGCGCATCACCACCATCCTGGTGCCTTCTTTCGCTACATGCGGCAACAGTGCATCAAGCAAGAGCTCATCTGCAAATGGATCGATCCGGAGCAGCTGAATAACCCTAAGAAAAGTTGCAATAAAACTTTTAGCACAATGCACGAGCTTGTCACCCATGTCTCAGTTGAGCACGTCGGAGGACCGGAGCAAAGCAACCATATCTGCTTTTGGGAAGATTGTTCGCGGGAAAGCAAACCCTTCAAAGCTAAATACAAATTAGTCAATCATATTCGCGTGCACACCGGAGAGAAACCTTTCCCCTGCCCGTTCCCTGGTTGCGGCAAAGTATTCGCACGATCAGAGAATTTGAAGATCCACAAGAGAACACACACAGGTAAGAACGATAAGCTTCTTCATGCTTATACTTGTGTCTAATAGTTAGTTGATGCGAAGCAATGTTTACTCACTACTTTAATTCAAGACTAAATCGTTACTTATTGATAATTAGCGATCGCTATATATTTAGCGTCAGTATTTAGATATTATGGTCAGTGTTATGTACGAGATTAAAACTGATTTTTCATTCTAAAAATGTAAAGAATTAAATTCAGTTCATATTGCGGGCATGCTGCTTACACTTGTGGAGCGAATAACGGGTCGGTCTAGAGAAATGCAATGAATTTTCGTAATCGGTGTGATCAATTATGTATCAGACTGTCAAGGATTTTCTGATTTACAAACTTTAACCGGGTCTCTGGCGACGCTGGAGCTCCTGTCGTGTTAATGCGCTGTGTGCGTAACGGCGCGTAAATCTCTTCAGCCGCTTTGCTGTGTCCGTGGGCCAATGCTGGCTCGCTAAACTCGCTACGTCAGGAGATTAAAATTCAGTTTACTGAGCCCACTAAGATATTCTTGTTCTTGAAAAAGTATGCCGAACAATTAGCAAATACGGACACAAATTGTAAGCTCTTCTTTTTTTCTCGGCTTTTTAGGAATAAGTGATTTCCAGGCCTGTTGTTTTTCTTAATAGCCTGCGCCTGCTTCCATAAACTGGAGAAACCATAACGCGGATTTTCGTTAATTTCTTGCAATACTAATAAACTATTTATTACGATACTAAACATTTAATTTACCGAACTTTGGTAGAATTTTATTGTTTGTAAATATCGCCTAAGCTTACGATTTTTCCGCTTAACAACAGACTTTAGCTAGTTTATGAAGTAAAAAAATGATCAGCGTTTAAAAGTCGCCTATAGCTCGTGCTTATATGTTTAAACATTATAGCTGACATCTGAAACATTTATAATTCATTTGTGAGAATACACTCTGCTTGTGAAAAGAGTCGATTGCAACTTGTAACGAAATCCAGTTGTCCATGGACTTGTGTTTTGAAAGCTCTCTTGTGATTGTGTGCATTTGAACACACTCGTATGCATCAGTCTAATTGGTACATTGTAGCACTGTAGACGAGGAATTAATCATTTTAGCTTAGGGCTGAATTGATTTATTTTGACCGTATGCACAATGCTGATAAGGGTTAGAATGTGACTGAAAGTTTTTTAACCTCGCGATTTTTTCTACAGGGGAAAAACCATTTCAGTGTGAGTTTGAAGGCTGCGACAGGCGCTTTGCAAACAGCAGTGACCGGAAGAAGCACATGCACGTGCACACGTCGGACAAACCATATTTGTGCAAAATGTGCGACAAATCCTACACTCACCCCAGTTCTCTTCGAAAGCACATGAAGGTAACTTTTTTGATTTAACAAAATTGCAATGCAGTCATCACTGCCTGCTAAGGTTTCTGTGACTTGTTATTGTTATTGATTAAACTGTTAATGGCGCAGACTACACAGCTGATGTATGCCATGCAGTCTTTGCTCGGGTTAATTAATTGCTTGAAATCTTTTGTCTTTTTTCAGGTTCACGAATCTTCCCCGCCAGCGTCCGACTCGTCTCCGTCAGCAAGCTCTGGATATGAGTCGTCCACACCCCCCGGGCTGGTGTCACCCTCAACCGAGACCCAGAGTAACACCAACCTGTCGCCCTCGTCCGGCGTACACAGCTCAAATGCACACAGCGGCCTGTCGTCCAACTTCAGTGAGTGGTATGTTTAGGACTGGATCAGTCCACAAAGATGTCTCACACACATACACACACTCACATCGCTCCAGTAAGACCTGGGGTCTAAATGAGACTTGTACAACTACTAGGCCTAAGCCTGTATCTTGCGCTATTCTCCCGGGAGTGATCCTCATCAACCGAAGAAACGTGCACAAAGAAGCACTCCTTCATTTGTAAATACTTTGCACCCTTTTTCCCAGTTGCTGTAATAGATTTTGTCAGGTTTTTTTGTTTTTATTTAATTTTTATTTTTTTATTTTTGGTGTATAGATGTCGCTTCAATGGTAGCTATTTCTCTAACCGGACTTTTAGTGCACATATTACGATAAAAGTTGTATATGGTCATAAATATTGTGCTCTCATTAAGGCAAGCTGATTGTACCTAAAACATCTATTAACTGGTATGAGTGCCAAAGTCAACACTTAACGAAGACGGACACAATATTTGCTTGTGAATGTATATTTTCGTTTGCTGGGCTTAACTTGTGATGTTTTTGTGCTTTGCAAGTTCGAATTGTGAAATATATTTGGAAGATGTGAGGAAAATAAACGTCGTGCAGTTCAATTTTCTGCTACCACACCCTTCCTTTTGTAAATATCGACTGCCATATTTATCCATTTGTAATTAAATTATGGTATTTACTTGCAACAGATGAAACAATATTTATAAAGAATGTTTCTTTACTATAAATATGTACAATTATGAGCTGAACAGGGGCAGGTGTTTTGTTATGTGTTTTTGTTCAAAGTTCAAAAGGTGTTTTCTCCATTATTGTGATAAAAAAAATTACTGCATACAAATATAATAAAATGTGGTTCAAGTGTTAAACTGTATATATTTTCTCGTGTTTTTTTTCCTTGTTGTGTATCTGTACATTTTGATCGTCAGGTACGAAGTGATAACATATATTATGGTAGCAGACAAATATTCGTTTGTTTGTTTTATTTGTTTGTTTGTTTAATTGACAAGGTTCCATAATATTCCCCCACCCCTCCTCAACTCGTCTAAGAATTGGTTGGGTTATTAAAATGGACCTCATACATCCAAACTAAACCACCACAAAACATACCTGTGCATGTACCAACGACGTGATTTTGTTTTGTTTAGAAGACCAGTGTCCAGATTTTTTACTTGCGGTTGTTTGAGTCGCATAACCATTAACAGGACACCACTGCAGTGCAATCAGGCGCCTATTTATATACTACTTTATAACAGACATATGCAATAGGTAGCATTTAATTGATTGTGATTTCCTCTAAACCACTAGTCATATTGCATTTTGAACAGCTAAATAAATACAATTAACATTTATATAACTAATATATTTATTACAAGCTTTTTATAGGGAGTCGCTCAGTGGCTATGCAACAACAAATAAATAGCTGAAACCTCGTTTTGTGTACTTTTGGTTTTAAAAAAAACTCTCTACATACAGCGCATTTAGTTAAAGTTGACTACTGTCGATTTAGACGAAACAAAACATTTTCGTAGGTTGAAATATATATATATATATATATATATATATATATATATATATATATATATATATATATATATATATATATTCTTTATTACCCAGCAGTGACGACCCCTGCTATGTAAAATGGTAGGTTACTTCTAACGTTAGGAGTCTAGTGACTGCTATGGATAGTTACCATTTTGACACGACCTGGATTTAGCCGAAATATATTTATATAGCCTATTTATGTATGTCAAGCCTACGGTGTTTCCCAAGATGTCAGCTGTGAAAATTATTGCAACTGTCACCCAGTGCCTTTGTGAAAACCTATGACAAAAGTGTAAGCGTGTGTGTTACCGGTAGCTATACTTCAGCATCAAAGCATCAAATGATGGGTCTTGGCATATGCCATATAAAAACGGCATGTATGGATATATTTGCTGTGTCAGACTAAGCAGGAAATTCTAGAGCTGCAGGGCAGTATACTGTGTTAGATCGACTGCTTGACGTGATACTTACAGTGTCCATGGCTGGACTGTGTGCTGACCTGTTGGAGTTGATCACCTGCACTAAGCGTGACCTGTAGGGCGCGTTAAAGGTCAATGGCACACAGAGCGCAGCCGCTGTTTCCCCCTTGGCGCACGTTGCTCTATTATTCATCCGTTTAGAGAGAAAGTGGATGCAAAAACACAACTTTTCACGGAACCATTTAGTTTTTGTTTAACGGTGGTTAGAATGTGATGCAGTGGAACATCACGCAAATATATAAACACTGACCTTTGTGTCTACCTGAAATTAAAACAAAAAAGAAAAATCACCATTTCTGGTATTTTATAAAAATTCTAGTGCGCTTTCCGAATAATCGCAGACCTCGGTAGGTCAAATTAAATTTACAGGAATTATCTACGACCAGCTTTTTCTCACCGTCTATCGGAGCAGACTTTATCTTTACCTCCCACACGCTGCGCCCACTAGCAGGATGCGCGTACACGTGTGCGCGTGCACACACGCATACAAATACTAATATAGATTTTTTGTTTCTCGCCGTTTAATAATTTATACCGATAGATTCGATATTTCATATGTCATATGTACGTCATATGTACAAATCCAAGATAATAAATCTTTTTTTATTATTGTTTGTGTTTAATAAGGTTTGCGACCCTATGTGTTAACTTGGACTATAAAAGATTTATACCATCTGTGATCTGTCCCCACTCTCAATCATTAGAGTAATGGTTGGCTTAATTTTCCACCGATTGCATCCACACCTGCAAGAACATGGACACGTGTGGTCATGAGCACCACCTCCCCCTTGTCTAAGACATAGTGTGTACTCAGAACACAATCACTCTGGGAACATTTTAGTATTCATAACTAATTGACAAAAAATATTTCTATTTGAAGTCGATTTAGATTATTCTATATAATTTGACATTTCAGTTTGTATAGCTGGATTGTCGCTTCATATTTCGATGGGAACAAAACAAGTGATCTTTTACGCGCCCTACAATAGTCTATCTCAAATTAGTAGCAAATCTCAAAGTAGTAAATAGTCACTTATCTTTATAAATCATTTGCATTGTTTGATCCTATCCATAAATGGAGAGAAATGTCTAAATAAAGAATAACTTTAGCAGTGTGCATGATAGCCTACCGACCATGATGCACCGGTCAACGCCCAACGTGGAGTACAGATTTAAAATGTCATTTAGAAATCACAAGTTTACCAACAGTGAAGGTGAGAAGGCGCGTGTATTACTGTATATAAGCGTGAATGGTTCGACAGCAATATTAAATAGTCTACACACAAAATTCGTGCTTGAAAGCCTATTTTACTGTCGTTTAAAATATCATTATTATTATTTTTGTGATGATGATGTATTATTATTATTATTTTTATTATTATTATTATTATTATTATTATTATTATTATTATTATTATTATTATAGAAATGTTGACAAACACATAAAACAAATAAATAGACAACAATTCCTAAACAATTCCTAAATAATCAGCAACAACACACAAACTTGGACAAAACTATATTTCATAACACACACACACACACACACACACACACACACACACGTCTGACATTTTCATTTATTACAGTGGTAAATAAATAAATAAATAAATAAATAAATAACAAGACTTGCCTGACGTTGTGTTCAGTGACCTCCGTTGACCCCCACTTCACCCTCACACAGCTGCATTATATAGGACGTCAGAAAAATATTCCAGCTGTGCTCTGGAGTGTTGTCGTTTGTCTGTGTCACACATTCTCAAACACGCATAGTGGATACACTCTATAAACGCATAAGTGATGTTTAGCCCATAGTCCAAGTTAATGTTGTGTTACTTAAAATCTTAAGAAAAAAATAAATAAAATAAACGAGTCAGTATTTAATGTTACTGGGACCCCTATATTGTTTTTATTATTAACCTCCATTTCAGTGATGTCTAAATGACAAATACTAAAAGAAACAAACAACAAACCGGTGCACACTCCATTATACTGTGAGATCTCCTACACTTTTTTTAGTGTGTAATTTTCAATAGCTCCTTAACCCTGGTTTAGTAAAGAAACCTTTTCCTCAAAGGGCATAAATGTTCATATTTGATTGATCACCTGCACTAAGCGTTTATCTCCATGAGGTAAATACCTTCTGAAATATATCCATGCTATGTCTATGGGATATGGCAATATTATCAACGCAGCTTTTAAAAGACTAACCTTGCAGGCAACACATTATGACATCTAAAGTTCTCTTGACACTGATGTGAAAAAAAATACCAACCCAATATAGTTTGCATGGTCATTTGAAAAGAGGTGTCTGCCTGAAAGACTAGAGAAGGGGGAATGAAGCTATTAATTCAGAGAGAGTTCATTGATTCAAATGATTAGTTTATATGTGTTAATAATTTATGTATGGAGTGTAAATAGTTTTTGTATTAACTGACATCTATATGATTGAATGACATGCAGTCACTGAAAATTCACACTAACATGGATATATGTAAGACACAATGACAATGTGTAAAAGTGTTCATACCTAATTTTATACATGACTATAGTTTATTACAATTTTCTTGTGTCCTGTGTCTTTCAGTAGTAAAATCTCAAAACCAGCTTCCAGTCGGTCTGATCACAGACTATCAGCTACCTACCAGCTACTTAATTACATTTTAGGGTGTTTATTTTATCATTTTACTGTTTATTTATCCAAACCATGGATGTAAAATACCTGCTTGTTATTATTACTGTTCGAAAATTCTATTCTGTTCTACTGTTCATTTTCTATTCTATTCTCTTCTAAGCATTAAGAATAACGGGCTTTTTAAATATAATACCATTTGCCTCATGGTATTTTTGAATGTTATTTGTGCATCCGTTTGCTTTTGCCTGGACAAGTATTAAATACACTGATGGAAATTATAGTAGTGGAAATAATAAATAATTAATTTAGTTATTGTTACATATGAAAATGGAAATTACTTGTGTGAGTTTGGATCAGCAATAAACGTTCTTAAGCATTAGTGTCATTTAGTGTCATTATCTTTGGTAATTTTCTTTTTTATTTTATTTAATTTTCTTTGTTCCCAGATCTCTGCAACTCTTACCATTATATTCAGACAAACAGCAGGCTATTGTAGATTTGATAAAGGTTGAAGATTATTTGCTTAGTTTCTCTGTAGACCAATGCAGATTGGTTTCTTCCTTGGACACTTGTCTTATGATTTATAAAAGATGAATTAGTAGAAGAGTGACATAGCTGAGATAGTAGTCGGCCATTCAGAATAACATCTGGAACAGGTAGCTTTTCAGTGGACTACTGACAGTTAAGTTTATTTTTTATTCTCTCTCTCTGTCTCTCTGTCTCTCTCTCTCTCTCTGTTATTGTAGTAGACATCTATGTACAGTTGGGTTTCCTCTGGCACAGAGCTATACTTTCATAATGTGTGGCATGAGTGCACACTGCCTTTCTCCCAAAATTTAGTGCGCTTTCTGTGAGCGAGCTTGAATAGCCACACGTCTGGCCCAGAGAAACAAAGAAAAAAGGCCAAATCCTGAAGGAAGTGGGCACTGGCAACACCTACCAACATGGCATAAACATGACCGTGCCATTGCTTCCGGCAGGAAACACTCTCTTTTTCGTAGACTAAACTCACGAGAGCTTATTTTAAAGCATGTTTGTGGTTAGTAAAAACCATGCTATTTCTTTATTATTACTCATAATTCTTGACAAGCATGTTTATATAAAAAAGGGTATGCATTACCTATCCAAATCTCTACAAAATAAAATGCTTCCATAATGCATATTATAGACTGCATACAGTGTTTTGACAGCTGAGAAGCATTCCAAATTAGCAATAGTATTTTATATTAGCATAGTCATCTATTCATTGTATGAAATAAAATACTTAAACATAAAACATTTAACAGCAGATTAAAAATTAAATGTGGACATCAAATGCTAATTTTGCTCGATAGCCCATTTAGCATAAAATATATATTTTTTTCTATATTACCTTGTTTACAGTTATTAGCAGGTTCTTACACACCAGTTATTGATATGGGAAGCGTTTGATCTTTTCTTCTATGGTGGAGAATCTCAAGGTGTTGCTCAGTTCTGTAAGAGGTGCATTATGAGACTTTGCCCCACTTTTTTTTAAAGTAGGCCACAACAGATTAAGGAAATTTTCAATTTCCTTACACCTATAAACCCAGAGTCACACCTCCACTACCTCATCTCTTTTGATCCTTAAACACTGCAACCCCCTGCCTCAGGGAAACATGGGGCCTAAGGATGCTCTTACAATTCTGTTTACAGGGTCCTAATGACAGAAAAGAATGAGCCCTCTTCTGTGTTTGACCATTTTTTGTTAATGAATCTGCCATTAAATGTGCCCTGGGCTATATCACCAGCACTTTCTTTCTTCAAGCAGCCATTTTCAGTCTTAATTTGCTCGTTATTGGATTTATGAGGGTCAGTTGGCTACTCTCATAAATCTGGTTTTCCAAAGCAAATGGTGAAAGACCATTTTGATAACCTAAAATATACGTTCCAGTTTTAATATGCAGATCATATTCTTCTCCCATGTGCTTCATCTTTGTTGCAGTTATATTTAAAAGAACAAAAGAGCTGTACAGCAAGATTTACAAGAGTTCAGAGAAAAGTGTGTTGATGGCTGTCTTTGTGATAAGAAGCAGTCTCCACCTCCTCCCTGGCCTCTCACATTCAAGCCTCTTCCCAGCTGTGTGCTGTTTACTTTTTTTCCCTTGACCACCTTTGACAAAATCTCAAAGGCAAATGGAAGAATCCCAGTGGATTGAAAGCTCCTTTACACTAAGGATTGGTTTGATATCGCTGTGAATATCTAATGTCGTGCAACTTTGCGACTTTTCCCACATCAAGAGTTTACGAGTGACAATCCACAGGTTACTTAAACAACCAAACATGGTTGAAGATGAACATCAAAACAGTAGCAGTCTGTGCAAAATGGATTCCTGTTCAAAAAAGTTGCAATTCTGATCCTAATTTTTTTTTATTTTTGCTCTCTGGTCTTCTCAAGAGGAGGCCCATTGCCTGCAGAGCTCTCAGAATACAACAAAAACACCTTTGTCTCGTGTAAATATTAGTCCAATTCGATACTTTTTCTTTCAAAAAACATTGCTGAAGGCACAAGGAAGACAAGATGTATCAGCGATGATGATCACAACATTTCACATTACATGATGTGTTGCAGAATTGTTCATTTCTGCAATATTTCTTGATGTATGTTACACCACATGTATTTTAGATCACTCAGCAATGTTATCTGCGGAAGGCAATTGGTTTAAAGAGAAGTTCATTCCTGCTAGGGTTAGTGGGCTGGAAGGAGCAAATTTGATTGACTTTGAATGCCTAATGACTATGCTGGAAGCCTGCTTCACTTGACAGTTTATGCACTCATGGTCAGTGAGCTCATCAGTGGCTACTCAAGTAGCACCTGACACATGTCAATTTGGAGAACAACAGCACAGACAACATTGAGCTAATGCCCAGAGTGATTGTGATTAGAGCGAATGGCACAGATTGTATTTGATGACAGTTCTGCAATGTGTGATGATTCCCTCATGACCTCAGCTCGAATGAGATGCTGCTATTGGGACATATTATTTGCAAGACAAAGTGAAAATGATGATAATTACTAAATGTTTTACAGAGTCAACAGCTGAGTTTGGTGAAAATTGCTTAACACATCAAATCCACAAGGATCCTAATTCTTACAATTTGTTCCCATAGTCTGAAAAAAGTACAGTGTTTTACATTAAAGACTTATGGTGGCAAGTGAAGAATGACATTGTTAAAGTTAAATATTCTTGTTTGCACAGAGATTGCTTGTATTATACCAGTGAAAAACAGGTTGAATGATAACAATGGGGATAACAACAGGGATTTTTTTTTAAATAACAAATTAAAATGTACTTTAAGGCTTAAAAAGATTATGTCAGTTATTTATGTGAATTAGAAGTCTTCTGCCTCTTGCTCAGTTTACCAATCTAATGGACATGTGCAGGGCCTGTGCTCAGTTATTCTACAGTGTTTGTAGTTCTGTATAATATTCTGTATATTGACTGTCTTAAGTCAGCAGTGTTGCTTGTGAGCTTCTTCAATTTTACCCTCCATTTTGATTAAGTACTATTATTCTAATCTTCCTTTATGTCCTCAAATCTTCGTACATAAAAGACTCTGGCTTGTTTATCTTTGGCATGTCATTTAGTCATTCTGTTTTCATCTGCAATACAACCAAGTCTTGCTCAACCAAGAGCAAACAGCTTAAAATCTATTGTTTTCTTCATCAATCATTGCAAAAAAAAAAAAATAAATAAAAAATACAATAAAAATTAAAATGGTGAAATGAGGATGCAAACAGCTACCTACTATCAGCAGCAGATCATTCAAGCTAGAGCTTATTGCTGCCACTTGTTCAGAGCATGCATGTGAATAAACAGTGGCCCTGAAGAGCCCAGCACGTGCATCGGTAAATGTGTGTGCTGTCTCTTGACTGTCTCATCTCTGAGACATGACCCTTAAAGGTAATGTTGATAAGCAAACAGCATCTGGGTCCAAGGGAAATAAGTGTGCGTATTTCCCACCTTGCTGGCCTTGTGCAGGAAGTGTGGGTCACGGTAGTCTCTGGTGAGTATCCGGCCAGGATTGGAGACCCGCACAAGGCCCCTTTTCCTCCTCTGTTGGCAAATAAATAAGAAACACTGTTAACAGCTCTTGGCAATAAAACACGGGGGAGAGAGAATTGTATGAAAAGAATACCACTCCTGACAGAAGCCTTAATCACAGAAACAAGGAGGAGGAAATCTTTTTGATGATAGAACAGAATTCAGATATGGTGTAGGTGTGTTTTTAATGCCCAGTTTACTGTGCTTCACATTTATCTATCAGGCACTGCACAGTCAGTGCACCCCATATAGCAAATTTTATTCTGGGAGTAATTAGAGATGTCATTTTAACAAAATAGTACTAATTACTCGGAAAACAACAATTGGTTTAGCTTCCTGGTGTTTTGTGTGGTATGTGTTCAAGTCCATCCAGAGTAAGTGTGCATGTTAGATATTGTCTATTTAATTGAAGGGCCCATGGTACATTGGTGTGAAGCTGAGAGGAATTACTAAGTGTTAAGCAAGGCCCTTCTGGGAATTGGGCCCTAATCAAGAAGCCAGGGAGCGAGCGTGGAGGCTGATGAGAATTATGATGATTATGACATGTCAGCACATGTCTGTAGGACAAGTGGACAGACGATGAGTTAATCAAGGGCTGGATTAAATGGCTCCATGCTGCTCAGAAGCCAACCCTAGACTCCATGTTAGTCTTCACTGGCAGACTCCCCTTATTAGGGTCAGGCTGTGCTTTAATTTTGTGCATATATGTGTGTTTTGGGGGTCTGAATTATTCGTTCCACTCTATGATCAGTGCGAGTGGTTCCAGGCCATTCTGAACTAGTGTGGGTTGTCTTGGATTTGATAGTTACAGATTGGGCTAATTATTGTCCTGAGTTAGATTTGATGTATCTGATTTAGTTGACTACACACATAAAAAATAAAAATGGCAAAATTCAGAAAAGCATGCTGTGAGAATTGTGTTTAAACTGAGATTATTGTTATAACTCCACCATCAGTCTTCTTCTGTGTCCCTGACACTCCTTTAGACACTGGACACTTTTATGTAATAATGGAAGGTCAACCTCAGAAAGATGCTTTATCATATATGTTACTTATTTGGAGGAAGAAAAGAATCTAGGGTTACTCGATTTTTTTTGACAGCTCTAGGTTTGGTGATAAACCAAATGGTCATGGTCATGACACGCGCACTAAACTTTTGAGCTAATTTCACTGGTTTTGTTCTTTGAGTTTTAACTGATTAAACTACACGGTCCTTCTAATTACCTTTGGCAGGTTTCATTTAAGTTTTTTAATTTTGCTAATGCAAATTCAGATAATTGTCATTACCTGAAAAAACATAAAACTCTCAGGATACACACAGCCATGGTAATCCTGTCATAATTTGAACGGGGAGAAAAGGGTTCAAAAGAATATGGAAAAGAAAAACTTTTCCTCCACTACAGTATGTTCACATAAGAACTGACGCACAGACTTCAAGTTTGTGTTTATGTGTAGTCGAGCCACATATTGATTTGCCATTTGGGGAAAAAGAGCAAACTGATGCTTGTACAATTGCAGTGGAGGAGCAGTGCTATTTTCTGCAGCTTACTCCTTTGCTTAGTGCTTACTGTATAGGTGATTTCATAAGTGCTGGCTCCTGCCAGCCACAGGAGGAAGAACTCTCAGGCAATCAATAACTCGAATAGTACCTGACTTCTTGGGTATAGGCTGTAAAGCACACACACACACACACACACACACACACACACACACACACACACACACATCTATTTTTAAAATGTTTTGCTGTTGGAAACTACACTCTCTGGTTTGTTTGGAGAAGACCTGTTCATTAGCCACCCTGGTTTTGTCTCAGCACTGAGCTAATTGATTGGACCTCACATATGTTAATCCGTCATCGGAGGGAACAATGCCCTGTGCGCTTGAATTTACTCCCCCCTCATCACTAATAAAGCCACCTTCCCTGCTGATGGAAAATTGTCAGTTTACCTCAAGCTACAGGGGGCTCAGCAATCAGGCCTTAAAAAAAGCACTGACAGGTTAACCTGCTGTGCACAGGGGTCTCCCAGGAGAGGACTCCTCTACAGTTTTACATGCTATGCTTCTGGAGGCCAATGAGGGACTCACCACATAATGGAGTTGTTACCAGTCACTTGAGTTTAACCTCTGCAGACCTTGAGAAAAATGGAGGCGCTTAAAACTGCTTTGTGCTCTTTTTTTTTCCCTCCCAACACTCCTCAAACTCTGTCTCCTTCTTTTGGCTTTTATTAGCAAAAATGCAACCCATGTTTTTACTATCCAAGGAGAGGAAGCACTTAACAATGATTGGAGACTACAAATGATAGTACCGTGCTTTTTAGAAAACAATGTCAGCATACAATGTACTTTTTACACAGAGGAGATATGTGCAATTATGTTATTGTCTAATCAACATGAAACTTTTTGGTGCCGTTTAAATCTATTGCTGTGAGTAAACGAGAGTGACGAAATCAGCGGCAAAGAAAACAGATGTTCAAGAGTTGAGCAAGTGTTGGGTTGCGTATAGAAGATAGTCTTCAGGTAACGTAGCGCTCGTCTAGTGTTATATCGTAAAGTAGTGTTTGAATAGCAAATGATCGTAAGTAACAGGAAATGTGTCCAGCTAAAGTACTTTCTGAGCTCCAGTCATGAATGTGTGATACATTAAGTATACAAAAGAATACATTTGACCAGGGATTTAGCCACTCTGTCCAAGTAATAGGCACTTAGTGGGATTCTTTAGGGTACTTCACAGCTACGTTTGGAGGAACTTCACAATAGACTCCACATTCAGACATGGGTGTACAGCATGCAGACAATGTGCCTAGACATTATCAGGACATCTAGCATCATTTATGATGCAGATGTGTCCATTGTCATGCAATATCCACTGCAAACTGCAAATCCTAGTGCAGAGAGAAATTCGAAATGAGCGACAGACTTCATTTCCTTAAAGGATTGTACCGTTATATTGTATAATGGTAGACATTTCCAGTGACTTGTGCAAATGACATGGAAAGTACGTAAAGAGTTGTACATTTACTGCATTATTTAAGGGTCAGCCATTTGACCCAGTGGTTCCTCAGTGTCTAGCATTAAATGACACAGGAAACCTCTTACACTGGAAACTACATGGATTGTTCTTACATTCGTACCATTTAATGATTAAGATAAAGGGGTGTAATGAATATATAAATTTTGTTAGAGGCAACAGTGATTCATTTGTGTTTTCCTGATATATATCTTAAATGTGTGAACACAATAATGTTTCAATTCTACTTTCTCTCGTGATCATTTAAAAAAATATATTTATCTTGAAATTAGCATCTGAGCCTTTTCACCTTTGAGATAATGAGTATGCACTCTGGGGTTTGATTCATTATTTGATCCTTTCTATGGCTTAAGGGGTGTAGAGAATAAAAGATAATAATAGATGTGTTGTTATTTTGATACATAAGTGTGGTACTTTTTAAGCAGTCGCAATACTGTGCTTTAAAATAAAATGACCATTATAGTACTAATCTATTTACATAGTAAAAGGTAAATTGTATGTTTATGAGTAGTATGTTTTTAACTAGGGCTCTCTTTGTTGATTTCAATTAACAGCCATTTCCTTATTAAGCTTTCAAAAAGTTGATCTTTAGGACTCCCCAATGGAATGTGTTGTGCACCACTTACAACATGCCACCTCTCCAAAAAGGTGGAGAATGCGGAGGCAGTAAGTCATTTTAGCACCTCGGTGCAAAGTGCTGAACAACTGGCTAATAAACACCTTGTCTTCCCTGCCACGTTAATCCAGTTGTTGATAGTAATTCCCAGGAATTTCTCCCCAGAGTTCAATTGTCTGTCACTTAATTAGCTCCAGTTTTATCACCACATGTTCTTGGGATGTGAGATAGGTGTCTGTGCTTGTATGTGTGTTCTAGTGAGTTCATCATGTGTTCTGGGCTTTATAAGTAGGTGTTTGTACATACAGCGCCTGGTTAAGCAATTGTTTATTTCTTAGCGTGTATGTGTTGTGATGGTGGTTGTTCATACATTTGCACATTGTCAGCACTATGATAATTGTTTCTCCCTCTTGCTAGTCATTTGAAAATAACATTAAAATTGAAAAACAGCATGCATTGTTGAATGTTCATATTTCTCTATAACCTTTCATACAATTAAGGATAGAACTTTACAATAGAAAGATAGAGGCATCCACATTTATTGGAAAAAGAAAAAAATTAAAATCTTTAATGGTCAAGTAAATTGAAAAATCTTTTTTTTTTGGCCGATGCTTAAATATGTGCCTTTGACCTGATGCTGCGCAAGGATGCTCCCTGCACTTATTTTAGTCAATTCATTTAATGATCTCTTATCTCCCAGGGGGCAACTGGAAGCGCACCATGAATGTTGCTTCTTCAATCTGAATGTATGTGGCGACCACACTACTTTTCCCGTCCTCTTCATCAGGCAGGCAGACATATGTTTTGCTTTATATATAATAGCTTTATATAAATACTATCTTTCTACTAATAATGTAGATAATTGTTTGGCAGTTAGCAGTGCAGAAGAAGAATACCATTATGCCAATATTAATATTTTATGAGCAGTTAGCCTTTCTTTCATTTTCTTCATCGTCTTAAACACACAGTTCACATTTTTTACTTTTTATTTTTTTGCTCTGATTTTCTTTCCTGAGAATATCACACATAGAAATAAACAACCAAAACGTGGTTTGGTCATTGTGTGTGTTTGCCTTTTTCTCATGTTCCTCTTCTGTTCTCAGGTGACAGCAAAAATGGCTGCCAGTGCCTGGTACTTTTTGGCTGAGCTCCTGCTAAATAAGCTGGAGGAATATTGCAGCAGCCGCCTGGGTCATAGCGCCCAAGCTGTGCTTCTGAAAGGGCCTGTGCTTAGCTTCGGCATAGAATTAACCACAGCCCAAAAGTAAAGCCCAGGAAAAAAAACAGACGGAGGGAAAGAACCAAAAAAAGAAGTAGAGACAAAAAAAGCGGGTGAGACAGAGCAGGCGACAGCCGTTTGATATCCCACATTAGCTGTTGGGCTGTGAGGCGGGTGTGCGGGCGTAAAGGCAGCCTGAGCTCATATCAAAGAAGGCCGGCGGCATTTGGTTGAGCTGGTGGTGGCTGCTGCAGGTGGCCCCTAGATTCAGTCCTCACCACGGGGTAGCAGCTCATCCCCTGCACTAGCTCAGAGAGAGGGAAAAACTGAGAAGGAAAGAAAGACTGCAAACACAGGCTCAAAAAAGAAAACAACAGAGCAAGAGGAGCTAAGAGACAGTAGTCAAACAGGGAGCTGGATAGTGAGGCAAACTAATGGTTTGGCTTCTCAAGTTCAGAATGTAAAAGCCACAAAAGATCTGCTGTCACCAGATGCCAGAAAATAGAGCATTCCGTGTAACCAAAAAAGTGATTTTTTTTAAATTTCAACAAAAATACATTTTAAATCCAAACTCAACAACTACACTTCGATTGATACCTCGCAACAATGACACGTCATCGGTTAAACAGCAATCAAAATTAAAACAAATTATTAATTTTATACTTATTTTTATACTATTAGTTTATACTACTAATAATACAATTTTTAGTTATAAATTTTAATTTAAAACTTGCGTTTTAAATTAAACTAAACTTCACAAAGTGAGTATTAGGTCAGTTTAATTAACTATAGTCTGTTGAAATTCAGTCGGGCTCAAGACAACCATCGCAAGCTCTAAGTAAAAAGAGAACAATTTATTTTTCTTTCTTTCTTTCTTTCTTTCTTTCTTTCTTTCTTTCTTTCTTTCTTTCTTTCTTTCTTTCTTTCTTCTTGTTTTACACACACTTGTTCACCACCTCATGTGAACCATTTCATTAAATTTGCTGGATTGTAGAACTCCTGCTCTGGCTTTTGCATATGGCTGGCTATAGATTGTGGGGGAATAGCAGGGAAGAATTAATTATTTAACAAAACAGGAAACAACAAAACCTCAGCAGGGGGCAACACAGTGCATGTGTGTGTGTGTGTGTGTGTGTGTGTGTGTGTGTGTGTGTGAGAGAGAGAGAGAGAGAGAGAGAGAGAGAGAGAGAGAGAGAGAGAGAGAGAGAGAGAGAGAAGACCTGCTCTTGTGTTAAGTGAGATTATTCTGGCTTGCTAAAATATGGTATGAAAATCTGGCTGCGTCTGAGGCTTCCAGACTCTTGATGAATATTAAATGTGTTGAACTAAGATGTCTGTAATGGAGCAGTGCAAATATTATCCTGTGAGAAAAATTAAATGGCAATGAAAAAAATGTTTTCATCTCAATTTAAATATTTCTAAAGATGGCATACACCACATAAGGCATGCCTTTATATTTTAGATATTGAATTGAATGTTACTGAATGTTGAAAAGTATTCAGAATCAAGCAATATTAATAACTTAGAACTGATTTACATTTTGTTATTGGGTCCTCAGTTCTGAATTTCAAAGTAATTTACTCTGTAAATAAATGATTTTTTAGAGTCTGATATCCATCTGTGAAATAAGTAGTGTACTAACCAACCTCCCTTGGGCTGGATTCAGTATTTGGTGATGCAGGCAGCAGATTTAGGCAAAGCAAATCTGTTCATTTTGGCAATTCTGAATTGCTTGAGGAAATCATGACACTGTCCGGATGTTAATTAGGGTCATTTATGTTAATTGTCTACTGGAACCCAATGTCACACCAATCATACATACTCCTTTTTCCCAGCTGTGCTCCAGTCACCATGCAGTAAAAAAAAAAAAACACTGTAAAATTCCCCTGGAAAATATTTACCAAGTCTCATATCACAGCTCTGATTTTGGCCTGGAACCAATTTTCCTACTATTTCGAAATAGTTCCAGGGGAAAGAGCTCTGCTAAAAAGACGGTGCGGTTGGTTAAAGATGGAATCATGTTTCTTAACGCTCGGATTTATATGTACATAATTGCCATATTTGTGCAAAACTTTAGCTTGTTCAAATACACCATATATAAGATTAACTGTTGTGTTTTATCAACTGTGTTTTTTTCTTTCTTCTTCTGCATTATTAAAAAAAATTATCAGAGCAGATGGTACTCATTATCAGATAAAATATGTTAGTGTCATGGGTGGAAGCGTCATTTGTCTTGAATATGGCATTTAAGAGTTGTGCTAAAAAAAACAAAAAACACACCGACAATCTCCATTATAGATAATGTTCTTGGATGCTTATGGGTCATTAACCACCACCCAAAAGAAAAAAAAAAACTGGTGAGACGGAGCAGGTGATTATTGGGGATAATTTTTCCCCCATCCTTCCTTTAAGAGAGGTGCAGAAATGTATATTTTCTTGAACAGCAACAATCTGACTATTATATGACATATTATACACTGTTATGTTTGCTTCTTTCTTATTCTGCTTCCTAGGATTTATTGCTGCAGTGGAGTTTTGTACTGATGCTTCGATAGCAGGCTAGAACCCTGCTCCCTGTATTAACCTTTTACAGTGATATTTAATTAAAGGTTTAAAGGGCACTAACACCTGCACCTTGCTCTGAGAGCGGGCCACGGTGCTAAGTGCCGGCTCGGTGGTGGAGTGTGGCAATTAGCATGACCTTAAGAGTGGCTCGGCCACCCTGCTGACCATGCTGTGTTGAGCTTTGCTTGCCCTGTGGCACGCTGGGCAATCGAAATGGCCTCTGTGCTGACACGCCCCCTGCCGCACTGTGCCTGACCCTGGCCAGGGTCGACCAGGGGTCACAATGGACTCTGATGATACTGGCAGGGATGGAAACAGGAGTCTGCACTCCAACCCCAACATTAACACCACTTGAATGACCCAAAGGCTTGCCATGCAATCTTCAACTGGGTGTTCATATGTAAGGAAGATCTTTTTATTAAATATTGACTTTAATATACTTTCAGCTCATGTTGTTTCTAGTCATTCTGAAAGTTGATGTGCTTGTGCTATCTTTGTTTGTTTCAGTAGTCTTTCACCTGTCTGTTTTCTCCTGTGCACCCCTGCCTAGCCAGGCCAGGAGCACTGGGGAACCCTAGGCTTGTACGGCTAGGTGCATCATGCTGTGCTAATATTTCAGTTAGCTTGAGTGGCTTGCTGACATGTTGTTTATTGGGATTAGAAAGCTGTTTTCTTCCAAATCAATATGTGGAATGGGGCATGGGAGAGCAATGATTGAAGCTCTTGGCTAACGCACCAATCTGTCTTGACATGAGGAGGATATGTTGACATTGGTACTGGAGCAGAGGAGAGAAAGAGAGGAAGAGAGAGAAAGAGAGGGAGAGAGAGAGAGAGAGAGAGAGAGAGAGAGAGAGAGAGAGAGAGATGCCCTATATGTCAAAAATCAGCTACTTGTTGGATGCTTTCTCATAGTACTCAATTAAAATTCACCTTTTCTTACATGAACTTAATTCATACATCCATGGTGAAAAATGGCAGAACAATTGTGAGTGTACAATAACTCATTGTTTTTAAGGGAATTAAAAACGCTCTTAGCAGACGTCATAAGCAAGAACATACCCAAATGATATATTCTGATTAATGTTACGCTATAACAGAAAAAAAAACACTTTGAGGAGAAAAAAAACAACAAGGAGGAAGAAGTAGGTTTTTGGAATAAACATGAACACAGCACTGCTTTTTTTTCTGGTTCACTTATCATTTAGCAGCACCATGGGAACAGCTAATAAAATGTTATCAGAACTAAATGGAAGTTAAGTGGAGGGGAAAGAACTGAATATTCACATTCATTTGGCTGACAGCTGGGGGAGTTCAGTCACTCATCATGCATTGATATTCATTGTATTCTGCCCCCCATTCATCCCCCACCCCACATTGAAAATCAACAGCTTTAGCACCTTTGTTTTAATTAAATTTAAGGTGTGATTGCCTGGGTGAAAACTTCATTTGCACACATGGAGGGGGAAAGGGAAAAAGAATCGAAAGGGTCATCAAAGGTGTAGCAAGAACAATTAGCTTTGTCCATAATAATTAAAAAATAAATGGTCAACAGCTCAGGGCCTTGGCAAAGAACCAGGAATATCAAACTGTGTGCCTTTAAAAACAAGCCCTTTGCATGCTTGTGGCCCTGGGACCTGGTCTATATAAATTTGAATTCAAACCACCTCAGCAGAGGTTCAGCAGGTAGGGAATAATGAGTTCTTTGAGATCTAGCCCTGGTCCTGCTCTGTGCCAAGGCCCTCAGGCCTGTCTCTCTCTCTCCCTCATCTCAGCCAGTTGTGCTGTAAGACAGGTTTATCTGAAAGGGACCTATGAGTAGCCAGAGACTATCGGCCCACTCTGATTAAAAAGGGTTGTACTCTTATCCCATGCTGAGGCTGGATCAATGCTGTGATGATCTCCACCTGCTGCACTGCACTAGTTTTCATAAATTCGTATCTGAACAGTTTAGTCACATTTTGCTTTGTCCTTTTTAAGAGTATACAGCAGGGGGAGGACATAATCATTGAGAAAATGTAAGTAACTTGGTAAAAACACAGTAAATTTACTTAAATGAAAGTGACGACCTTTAATTTTTCACATGGGTTAAAATGTAAAAAAGTTACTTCTTTGATTTAAATTAAATCTGTCACTAAATTGAATGTGAGTGGACACAGTGAGAGAGAGAGAGAGAAATATAGATTAAGAAATATATATATATATATATATAAAACTAAATGAATATTCAGACAGACTAAGAGGAGTAGCCAACTACATGTGGTCTTTGAGGACGACAACCTCCTCATCAATACTCACTTAGACTGTATATTTATAATCCCACCCTCCAGGGTCACACACATGAGTCTGGATCCTCTGAAGTTTTCTTGCGTTACCATCCATGGGAGTTTTTCCTTGCCACAATCACCTGAATCACCACAGGCTTGTTCATTGTGGATAAATGCAAACACATTTAAATATATCTGATATTAATTTAGAATTTTTGTTTTATATTAATCTTTATAATAAACTTTTTGCATTATGTTTATGTTCTGTAAAGCTGCTTTGAGACAAAGTCCATTGTTAAAATTGCTATACAGATAAATTTGAGTTTGAATTTCAATTTATTAAACTTAAATCAAAATGTTAAGAGTAAAAAATATAGTGTTTCTCAGAAATGTCATTAAGCAAGAGCAGAAGTTTTCAAATTTAGTATCATGCAACTAAATTATAAATACGCCAACTATACTCCCCTGGTATACAGTGTGGTGTGCAGAATTTAGTAAATTTAATCAAGCTACATGCGGCTTAACGAATGGAGCTTTTGAATTCTGACATCTCTGAGAGCACAGTGCATCAGTGCAATTTCTGATGACCTGTAACTTCAGCACCACTTTCTTTAAGTGCAACTCATTTTCACTCAATCACTCACTCACTCATTTTCTACCGCTTATCCGAACTATTCTCGGGTCACGGGGAGCCTGTGCCTATCTCAGGCGTCATCAAGCATCAAGGCAGGATACACCCTGGATGGAGTGCCAACCCTTCGCAGGGCACACACACTCTCATTCACTCACGCAATCACACACTACGGACAATTTTTCCAGAGATGCCAATCAACCTACCTGCAAACTCCACACACACAAGGCGGAGGTGGGAATCGAACCCCCAACCCTGGAGGTGTGAGGTGAATGTGCTAACCACTAAGCCACCGTGCCCCCCACTCGTTTTCACATTATTCTTTATTTCATTTCATTCTGAGCTTAAATATTATTTGATTTGATAGGGAGCCCATTTTCTCCTGGGTGAAACAAGTAGTGGGTCATGCTGTGTGTGTAATTTGTCTTTTTTCTAACATGTGGAACATTCTTGAGCAGATGATCATTGGCGTCACTAATGCTACATTCTTGTAGTTTTATTAATTAGCATAGCTAACTTTGGTACACATTCTTGAAGAAAGCTTAGCTTAGCATTAAGTGTTGTATGAAAATCTGGCTAAAGTGTGTTATTTAAAAGCGGATTTATGAACGTGTTAATGCCTGGGAAAGTCTTTATGAATGGAAAATTGCAAGGTCAGTGATTTAATAAAGGTGACAAGTGCTTTCCGTAGTACCTGATAGACAATTGTAGTTAGTGTGTTCTGTGTTTTTTTAGATATAATACCTGAGCTTGATATGAACAATCCATTTTAAGTTGTTCATGTAAGAGGTTTGTTACAGTTCTACACTACACTAATCCATTATAGTTGTATGAAGACTTGAGAGGCTGTGTGTGTTGTGAGGTGGGAATTTAGATTGATCTGTTGAAGTCTTGTTGTTGTCTGTCTATATCTGTGTGTGTGTGTGTCTGTCTGTCTCTCTCTGTGTGTGTGTGTAAGTGTGAGCCTGATGCTGTAATCTCTAAGTCTGTTTAAGACTCAACAAATTTGGAAGCTAATCTTATTTTACGTGAGACACCAGTTTAATGAGCACAGAGAGAGAGAGAGAGAGAGAGAGAGAGAGAGAGAGAGAGAGAGAGAGAGAGAGAGGGAGAGTTTGTGTGTGTGAATGTGTGTGTGTTTCTTGACAGTGAAAACTATAGACTCTGGCCAACAGCCTGGCCTGTGAGTGAGCTTGGCCTTGGCTATCCCAGCTGGTCAGGCAGGTCTGGCCTCGAGCGCAGTCCTCACCTACTTAGCCACAGAAATCCTCATTGCCACTGTTCAGCACATGGAACAAAGCCCATTTTCATCCATTGTCCTCAAGGAAAGACAAGGGGAAAGGCATACAGTGGCTGCAAATAACAGCTAGCATACAGGTAATAGAGGCTGTATTGTGTGCCTGCCCATTGCTGTTACCTTGTTATCTCTGGCTTTTACAGTAATAATCAGACTCTCACTATCCAACCAGATTCTTCTTTCTCATATGTGCAATCACTCTTTTATCGAGCCTGCTAAAGCATGGCAAGTCTCAAAAGGAGAGTGGGGGTATATTTACCCCTGCCACCTGAGGGGATTTTACCCTACCCTTCACAATTCTCACCTACCTCTGTTTACTCACAGGCCTCTTCAGTATGTCACAACATTTACATACATTTGGTTTTGCTTCAATTTGTATGTGTTAGATAAGAGAAAAAGAGCGATAGAAAAATCACTAAAAGAGAAAGTCCCCCAGCAACCTAGCAATTGCAAAAAAAAAAAAAAAAAAAAAAGCCCACCCCCCCAAATCTCCCAAAAAAGGAAAAAAAAAATCTGTTGCCCAGCTGATGGCCATTCACGGCAGGACAAACAAAAATCAAACTGGAACTATGCTTTTAGCTTTTAATTCTACCCCCAAAAGTTTCCAGCTGCTCACATAATTATTACCTTTTAAAGTGTATGAAAATGGCACGTTAATTCAAACAGCCACTCTTGCTATCTCTCTCTATTTCCTCCACTCGCCACCCCCTCACCACAACAGGTAAGCTCTGCAGCTCAAAGGAGGTCTTCTTTCTACTTGTAATTTAACTCAGAAAGCCTCTGGCCTGCCCAGCTTATTCTTAGCCAAGCCTGTGCTTCCTGTCAGAGTGGAAGGAGGTGCACCTTGTGCACGGGGAGTGAAACAATGTGCTCCTGTTTCAGGTTTTTCGGCCCCCTGTGCTGTCTGTCAGCCTGGGATTGTTATGCAGGGCCTCCTGCAGAAACATAGGGGCTGATGGGCTTTGTGGCACACCAGGACCCCGGTATTGTTATTTGGGTCCCTGGGAGTGTTTGTTCTCAGGACCTTATCACTCATATCGTTCTGGTACTGGTACAGGTAACTGATTTGTGTTAACTGGGATGTTAGTTTTGTGAAGTGATGGACTCTGTGTATGTATGTATGTATGTATGTATGTATGTATGTATGTATGTATGTATGTATGTATGTATGTATGTATGTATGTATATGTCTGTATGAACATCTTTATTGTAGTGCTGTAATATAGTGTACTGTAATTTAAGTGGATAACCACAATTTCTAGCAGAAAGTTTGGTAAAATTAGCTTCATAATCCAAGGTAACTGCCACACTGAGAAGCATGGTAACAAAAAAACCAAAAAATTTCCCGCCAATCTAAAATCTGAGACATGTTTTCATCATACATCATGATTGTAAACACAATAAAAATGCCAGATTACTGTTCAAACAATAACACCTAGCTGGCTAACTGAAGCTACATATTTTTTAAAAGCACAAGCTTGCTACATAAGATGTCACATTATGTTCTGCTTATATTATGATTGGCTTAATTTCAACAAATTGCATTCGCTTTTCGTGTCTGTTAAGTAAAACTGTAAATAAACATTATGTATTTAATAAATAAAGAATTAATTCCTGAAAATGTTGAGTACCTGGTGGTCTAATGTCCGATTGAAAAACACTGTGTTGTCTTTTAGCTATTGAGTATAGCTTTTAGCTATAGCTATTTAGCAACTTTTCATATAAGTTGGCTTTTTATGCACCTGCAATCATGAAGCCAGATTGAATTTCATCAGCAATCTCGACATCAACCTCCCCATACATTTCCCTCATCAATCTTGGTTCATGTCCATGTCAAAAGTATGAGTCAGTGGACTGCAGTATGTATATGTGTAGGAGTAAAGATAATTGTATCTTGAGTGTATGCATCCCCATGTGTCATTGTGTGTTATTGTTCATCACTGAGTGATGGATAGCGCTCAGACTCTTCTGGATAGGACTGTTGGACTCCTGGTGCATCTCTTCATATTGTCCCTGTCCCATGTGACAATTAGCTGCATATGGGTCTGACACTTATCACCTGTTAGTCAGTCTTGGTGGTATGAGAAATGCAGCCGGTATCAATCCTAGAACTTATCATTTTATACACAGTGGCAACACTTGATTTTACATCTTTAGTAAATTTACAGTAAAAACACATTTTAGAACTTTTATACCTAACATAGAGATTGACCTGAAACAATATAAAATTTATTAGTCAAGCGTTTCGTTTACGCTTTTAAAGACAATTTATTAACCCTGTCCAACCTTCTTTTAAATGTAAGTGATTGCATTTTATCTACATCACATGAAATCAAACTGTCTTTAGTAGGTTCCAAGGTAGGGTTGTAGTCTGATCAACCATGTGCTACAGTATCAGGGCTCTCTTTCCTAAAAGGGAACATCTGTTGGTGCTTTGCGCTGTGCTCTTGCCCGGCTGAGGGGAGCAGAGCTAGTCGAGGTGACTGACAGCTCCTCTGACCATGTTGGGACTGGCAGATGCGAAGGTGTCACCGTGGTGATGAATTGTTTACGCTCACCTGTCTGCCGCGTCCTTCAGCATCAAGGGGATAAGCCTGGCTGATGAAGTGTGTGTGTGTGAGAGAGAGAGATTTCTGTTGAGGGGGACAGGCCCAGCCGACAGGAGCAGGGTGGTGGCACTGCCACGGGGTTGACACTATCTTCAGGCACATGTACGAACAACTGCGGCAGGCATGTTAAACACTGCTGTACTCACGTGCGGCGAGCGTGTGTGTGGGGTCGTGTTTTAGCAAGAGCAGACTTTTCCCCATGCTGCGTATGTATGTGTGTGTGCTGCTTCCATGTGCTGCTGTTGGGCTGCAAGTGTTACGCATTCTGAAGTGTAATTAAATCCTTTTGTATGAGGGGAAGTGTTTCTGCAAAAGTAGTGTATTTTGTGCTACTTTTTTCTATGTTCCTGCTGGGAAAATGAGTATCTTAATGAGCATGTTGTTTACCCAAAAAATGGGAGGGATTTTTTCCTGCACCCACTATCCCAGAACATACAATATTCAGAAATATTTGATTTGATAAAAAAAGAAAAAAGAGAGAGATGGATGTTTTTAACTGGATAACTTTTCACTGTGGCCTCATATCACTGACAAAGAGGAAAACGCAAAGGCGCCATATCCACCCACGTATTCTTCTAGAATGCGCACAGGGAGCTGTACATACTCATAATTACGCATATATTAAGCATATTCAAAATATATAACGTAAGAAAACAAAGCAGGGAAAATTAATTGCGCTATTTATAACAGGGAGTTGGATAAGAATTATATACTTGCTTTTGATATTTGTTAGATCCTTCAGGTTTTTTCTAACTGCTACAGCCACCTTGAATCTTCCACGTCTGCCCTTTGTCACACTCGTGTACACTTGCACTGAACTGCTGTCCATTCTATTCTTTTATTCACCTTTGCTGATTTTGTTCATTATTTAATACTGAACACCACCCGCATAACACTGCCCTTCAAATCAATGCTGCAAAGTGCCTTCTGCACCGCCACACCTGCCCACCACATACACACACACGCACACACACACACATACGCACTCACACACTCTCACATGCTCAAGCATACCCTGAAAATGTAGACAGGAGTTTTCTCCGATGCTAGAGGAGTCAGCCATCTGTGCTCTAGCTCTCAGCAGTGTCTGCATTACACAGGCCTCCTTAGTAACAAGCTCCATGATATGTTGCAACCTCATTGACTGAGAAGGAGCATCATCAAAATTGTTCTGGATTACCATGGCAACGGAAACCTAAATAAGTTTATCTTTTTTATGGCCTGACTCAGTTTTAATGAAGTTTGTATGTGCGGGCGTGTGTATGTCTTTGCACCAGAACAACTACTAGCCTCCTTATGTCACTACTCATACACATAAGACTCTGAGGGGAACAGAGACTGATATGAAAGCCCTCACAGAGCGAGGTATTATCTGTGGATTACTGCAACACATGCTGAATGACCGGCCACAACGCCTTGGGTTTAGCCTCTATGAAATGGGCCTAAATAATTAGCTGTTAGCAACACATAGTGGATTTGGAATTTAAAGTGAGGATCAGATCAGGCTTTAAGGATAGTTGCTCTGGCTCTGTTCGGGGCAGCAGCTGAGAATAGCCATCCGACGATTGCCCTGAACGACAGCCACAAGCTAGCTAGCGCTAACTTGTAGTAAGGGCAGGAAGGATAGGCTGCCATACATTCTATAACTACTACCCATAAAAATCCTATATTTCTTGCTCATAGACATCGGGATTTAAAAAGAAAACAGTATTAATATGCTCATAGGCAGCCTATGAAAGCCGGGATTTATTGCTTTTCTAATCATCGAGAGTGTTGTTAGCCATGGTGCTGTGTTGTGGCCTCTGTCAAACACAGCTGCGTTAATGTAATTCTGCTGAGATGAAAGGAAATGGCTGCTTAGTGAGGTTCAGCGTTGCTGTGAAACACGGACGGAAAGGAGCCAATTAGATCTGCTAAAGTGACATGATGAAGCAGCAATACTGCGTGTGGTTTTCTTTAATGGCTGGAGCCGGCTCCGACGCTGGATCTCTTTAATGGCTGCCATATGCGGGCTTTTGGGTAGGCTGGCTTCCCGCAAGATGTATGCTTGTGTTTGGTGGTGTGTGGGATGGTTAGTTTCTCTTATCCTTGATTTACTTTCTTTAATATCAGCCATGAACTCTCCTGAGTATCGAGAGCTGAGGGTCTGTCAGAATCAGACAGACTGTTGTCGCAAATTATGGTGCAATATTAATGTTAGGTCCAGCCTTGTTTATATACAAGTGGAAAAATATACATTATTAAAAAATATATGAAATAACCCGTGTGCATATGTCATGCCTAAGAACATTCCAAAAATAAATGTTAAATAATTAGTTCAGTTCTTTTAAAAGAAAACTGTCATGAACAAGATGCCAGGGTCTTAATTTAAAATACTTTAGAAGGAACTAAATCTTCAAGAATGCTAATAAAATAGTGGCTTCTTATGTGAGTAATTTATGAATGATTTTAGACTGACTATAGAAAGGCACATTAACAGTTTTGTCCCTTTGGGGATATTTGGCTGATCCCCATGAGGAAAGTGTTTTTTTAATAAATACTTTGATTTAAATTACTTGGAAACAGTTAAATATATACATGTGTGTGTGTGTGTGTGACCATAAGTGTGTATTTGTTTGTGGAATCAGAACTTTATCTTCCATTTCCCATGTGAATCCCATTTAGATGCAGGTGATAACACGACCCTTACTTTAGGGTCATCAGATCTCCAACCCCATTGCGCTGATTGGAGTTGATCATGAATGCGAGTGAGGCTTTTAATCCTCCTGCTCTCCCCTGGAAATGGAGATGTAATGACATTTGCAGCTGAAAGGAGCTCATTCACAGTTTGTACAGTTTAAGGATGCAAATGAAGCGTTCTCTCATGCTGCATGGCCCAGAGGTACAGCCAAGAAAGCAGCAGATTTGGAAGGATTAGTTCTACAGGTTCCCTTTCTTATGGTAAAAGCACATGCTGAATGGGAATAGAGGGAAAGGTGAGGGGAGGAAGATGACTGGTGATGGTGGTGGGGGTGGAGATATTCCCTACACTGCAGTATTTCAGGTGTACATCAGAGTGATATCGGACACATCACGGTTTCACTAACAAACACATACACACATGGGCTCACACTTGCAATGTGACATGTGTGTTTGTTTGCTGCTATTGGCTGTGAAACACCTGTTCAGGGTGTGAGAGCAGCCCCGGTGGCCCCCTCCTCGTGCTCTCATGGTTTGTTTGTGGTAAACAGAGGCCTGTGAAGGGGAAAGTGAGTGACATTTGGGAGAGCCTGGAATTTTATTGGTGCTTAATTTGTCAAATGTCACAACATTGCTCACTGGAGGTTTTTTGTGCTTGGTTTGCATTTGAGCTATTAGCCTGGAGAGCAGGACAGACGCAGGACCTTCGTCCTTTTTACAAATGATCATTTGAAATTTTTAAAAGTAGATAATGCAGAATACTATGCATTTTATATAAAAATACGAGATAACTTTTTTTTTCAGCTGAATCCTTCGGTTTATATTAAAACATGATCAAAATACACTAGTATCAATCCCTCATATGGAAATAAAAGTGTTACAGCATCATGGTAAAATTAGTATAAATAAATAAAAGGAAATTACAATAGCATTATCTTAATTATCTTAATTCTATAATGAATTGAATATGTATATATATATATATATTATTCAACAAAACACTGTGCATTCAAACACGCACACTATATACATATATATAAAGAGAGAGAAAGAGAAATATGACGCAGTTAATTTGTAATGTGTCAGTTTACTTATGTCCACTCAGTAAATTCATGCACGAGCTCCTTCTCGTGCTATTTCTTACCTAAGCGTAAAGGCAGAGGCAGCAGGCTGGGCCAAGCACAGCTCCAATCACTGTAAGTAAATGGTCACTGTACTGAGCAGTGCTCCTCATGACATACATCATATTATCGCATTTTCCCCACTCTATGTCTTGCCTTTCAGTCTGGGCTCTTCTCAAGGTGTCAGCCTGTAATTAAGTGTCCCCTCTCCTGCCGTCGGTCTGAGCAGGAACGCTCTAACTAATGAGGGTGGGGGGACGGCATGATTGCTGCTACATGAATCGGCAGCACGCGTTCCCAGCAAATACGACTCCCTGGCAAATCCAGCTCCCCTCACATGCCGAGGAGCCAGTCCGGGGTATTAGGGTGTGATTCGCCCTCTCCCAAGAAAATAGCAGGGATATGAGTCTAAGTTAATGAATCTGGTTCATTCCGCTCTCCCGGGCACACAGGCCCACATGCACGTGTACACACACACACACGAAACATGATTGTGTGAGCGTGCTCAGCTGCCATCTGATATGCTTGAGTTGTAAAGTTAAAGCCTTCATTATCTCGGCGGGCAGGAGAAGGTGTCACCTTCATTGCTTCTGACACACACTTCTCCGGGGGTAGAAATTAAAGGTCAAGGTCAGTGCCATGCCCTCAAGTTACATGTGAGATGTGGTCAAAGTGTAGGAAGCTTGTCCACTGAACCAGGCGCGCACATACACACACATACATTGGCGTACATGACCAAGAGTGTGTCTTTGTTGAGGTCGTCAGGATCCCCATTTTACCTGTGAATCTCAAATCCTATTTTAATTCCAATTTACACAGTTGAAGCGTAGAATAAAAAAAGGACTACAATATTTTGGGGGAGTATTTGTGTCTGTGTATGCATGATGCATGCTTGTGCTAATGAAGGATGTTTCTCAGACATTTAAAGCAGGTAATGATGCCCTGGTACAGGCGAAGCCCCTTCCGGGGGCCATCGTTTAAGATGGTTGCAGGCAATGGAAAAATTGCCTCAGCCATTTTTATGCCGTGTGTTCCTGTTGTTAAAGCCACAACTAGGAACAACTATGATGAGGTGAGCTACCCTGCAAATATGTGTATGTGTGTGTGTGTGTATGTGTGTGTGTGTGTGTGTGAAAGGTAAATCGATAAAAAGAAGCTTAAAACAAGTCAGGAAAGGTAACCTCTCACAGAGAATTTTGGAGATTTTAGCCGTGCCTGGTCCGAGCTCTCTGCCAATTTTCCATCGGGAATCTCTCATTAGCAGATGTTTTTGTGAAACACAAACACACATACACGCACATATACACACTCTCACACCCACACCTCAGTGTGATCTGGTGAACCGTAAGTTTAACGAGCACTTATAAGAGCAGACAGGTTAATAAAAGGAAACGAGCTTTTCTGCCAGTTTTCCCTGTTTAGTCAAGTCTGCACTTTTTCATGCTTTCTTTGTTTTTTTTTTCTTCTTCTTTTTTTTTTGGCTTAATCAAAAAGGTATCATCAAAAAAAAATATTTTATTACTAAGCTGTTAGCTTAATTCAACCAAATAGCAATGTTTAATACAGGTAGTATATTTTATACTTATCTTTTTAGCCTAAACTATATAGGTAGTTATTAGATAAATGGATAATGTCTGTCTGACAGCCTTGACTAGACATCACACATACTTAAAGAGCTCTCAGGTTTCAATGTAATGTTTGTAGATCTGCTTTCACTGCTTCTGACATACTTACCAGCTGTAGCCCACCACTTACACACTATCTGCCACACATTTACACTGTGTGCTTTCTACACACTCTCTAACTTTTCTTCATTTATTAACAAAGCTGTCACTGTCGCCGACTAGCAAGATGGTATGATAATCTAATTAATCACTGTTTGTATCGCTCAGCTCTATGTGTACCCGTCCCAAGTAAAGTGAGTACTGTATAAAATATGGCAAAAGGGATAAGAAAAAAAAAAGAAGTTTATTTCCAAGTTCTGAATCCTCTGTGACATGCAAAACAACAAAGCTCATTGTTTTCACAATACAGCCCTGGAGTAAGGAGGGGGAAAAGACCTTTCGGAGGCCGACGCTGACTTGCAGCTTGCTGAAAGCTTGCTGAAGGGCCTGGTTCAGCCAACGTGCAGCAGTCCTGCAGGTTTGCTTCAAAATCAATAGAGGAGCTGCTCCCCCTGCTGTCTGCATCCTGCTATAGCTTATATTCTCCCTTTCCCTTGGGTATATAGCATACAGCTCCCATTTTTACTCTCTCTCTCTCTCTCTCTCTCTCTCTCTCTCTCTCTCTCTCTCTCTCTCTCTCTCTCTGTATGTGTGTGTGTGTGTGTGTGTGTGTGTGTGTGTGTGTGTGTGTGTTTGAATATGTGCTGCACATTAACAAAACTGTTTACATTTGCTCAACCGTTCCTATACTTATCCAACCTCCTTCTCTGTTCATCTTCCCCTTCTCATATTCTTTGTTTATTCTCTGCAATAAGTATAAAATTACAGATGAGAGAATATAAACCATGGATGGCTTTCATTTGACTGTGGCCTAAATCGGAGAGGCTGTAAAAACAACCAGTAAAGACAATCCAGGAGAGTAAGGGCTGATCCCTGGGTTTACCAGCGGGGACTGGTGGGATCGCTGCTTGGTTTCATAACCATTCTCACAGTGTGAGTGCTTGTAGTGACCGTAGTCCCAAAGGCAGGTCCAAGTTCAGCTGTACTATTCTGAGCTGTTGCTCCTACAGGATACTGAGGAGGTGCTGAGGGCAATAGGTGGAAATGAGCTAAGCTCCGGGTTTACTGCTTTGCTGATAGGAGGCTCTGGGTTCTGTTCATTTCCTTTAAAAATCTCTGGATTGATTTTAGTCATGATGCTGCATTCCTTGTTCCTGAGGTTGTGAAAAAGCTTCCAAGGAAGACTTTGAGTTTACAATTTCTGTTGAGTCATGTGTTTTATGTAGCTCAACATTATTTACACAGGACAGCTCACCTTAAGTCACTGATTATGAAATGTACATTTTTTTTGTTTTCTGTGTAAAATGTTGTATATGAAACATAATACTTAGAGGTGAATGTAGGCCTCTCTATGCTTTTCTGTGTGTGTGTGTGTGTGTGTGTGTGTGTGTGTGTGTGTGTGTGTGTTTGTGTGTCAGCTTTAGTTAATTGCTCAGCTGTATAAAACTGATATAAAATGTACGTCACTCTGGATTAGGGCGTCTGCCAAATGCCATAAATGTAAATGTGTGTGTGTGTGTGTGTAGAAGAAATAAAAAAAACTGACCCATAAAGGCGAGTCCACTGACCTCAGATCAGCTCCAAATATTTTCTACATAGCCTGGGAGTCAGAAGTAGTTATAAAGTCCTATATTCCTAACCTGAGTTAATCAGCCACATCAGTATTAGTTAAGAAGGGCTTGTGTGTGAGTCTCTGAGTCGTTAATCTCACACTAATGCCTGTGCTAACACTGAGGCCTGTGTTCACACTGGGGTGCTGCTAGCCCCTGGTACGCATGCCCCCATCACCCCGCTCCCAGGCTGATCATGCTGGCTGTATAGGGTAAGCAGGGTGGTCCTATGGGCTGGACAGAAACCAGTCTGCAGTAAACAAGGCTCAGCATGCCTGTGGTTCGTGTTTACTCTTTCAGAGAGGTGGCCATTAGAGCAAACAACCAACTTTGCTTCGTGTAAAAAAAAAACAAACCAGTCCCAGCTCCATTCAGTGTTGTTTGGTTCACTGTGCACCAAATCACCGAGTCTAGACGACACTGCTGCCCTGCTGAACTGCCCCCAGTGACACTGCTATCAACCTTATTATATTATTATGCATTTGCCTATTCAAATACTCTCTCTCTCTCTCTCTCTTTCACACACACACACACACACACACACACACACACACATGCACAGTGACACTGGCACACATCTCTTTACACACTCTCCTCATCTTTGTTGAAGCATGGTGTGAGAACTGGATGGTGTGTGAGGGTGAGCAGAGAACAGTTTAGTGGCATTTAGAGATAAAATCACGGCTCCGTTATTTATCTCTTCTAATCTAATCTATGCCTCTTTTTTAATTTTCTTTCTTCACAGAAGAGGATAGTGTTAATTAGTTTGCTTATCTCTGGTCATGAATGGCTGAAGTTCTCACAGTGCCTGCATTTCAAATGAAGCCTAATTGGATTCTTGAAAAGAAAACAAAGAAAGGGAAAAAGAAATGCCAACAAACACCAGATAATAGATAACAGGGACTGGAGTGGAGTTTGAGTGGATATAAGAAAGGTGGCGTGCACCATGGTGACAGATGAGAAAGGGGACAAATGGACAGAACATGGTCACGGTCAAGTCAAAACAAACTGGGCACCCAACTGGTCAGTATAAAGGCTCAGGGTAAAGGCTAAACCCTTTTTTGTGACAACAACTAAGCAAAATTTTAATTTTATAATTATATATATATATATATATTTGTGTTGATTCTTTAATTGAATCATTTTGATTACAGATTTTGTCAAACATGTCATATATATATATATATTGTATATATAGAATGTCCAAATATACTTTTAAAAAAATACGGCATGATTAAGGGAATCTAACATTGAACTGTTTCGTTTTTTATCTTGAAGGAACAAGGGTATTATTAATAATATAATAAGGGTATAATTATTAATAACCCTTTGTTCTCTCTCACTAAGCTGACACGTTTGCAAATTAGCACTTCTCAGTGGACTGAGAGCTGCTTTAGGGTTGCGATTTTCTCGAGCAGTCTGATGTGTGAAAGTATTCCAGAGGGCAAAGCATTAGTAATAATGAATAATGGCATTTGTTGGTTAATGTCATTGAACCTGAATAGACATGAATGACTGAATGCCTGTGTGTACTGGTTTCAAAATGTGGTGAATATTTAAGAAATTAGTAAGAAATATGTATCTGCTATGATATCATATTTAAAGATGTTGGGTTTAGGATTAAAAAAACATGTAGGAAGTTTGCTGTTGTATTTTAGCTTTGGCTTGCACTGGATTTGTTTTCTTTTTCTTTTTTTTCTTTTTTTTAGATTTTGACCAAGCAGAACTTGTCTCTGGTGCATTTGTGGCTGTGATGTATAGATTAATTAATTAAGCACATTGATTTCAGTGCCAGCAAAGCTGAGTGTAGATTTTTAATTAGCCCATTCTTGAATGTGTTAAAATTCTCCAGTCTTGTGTGGAAGTGAATGCCTTGGAGGAAAGAACTGTGCATCATTTTCAAATCATCAATAAGTAATTTTTCTTTTTTTTCTGTGAGATTTACACATTCTACCAAAATTTTACTGTGCACAAAGTTTACATTTTTTTTTAACACAGCTAAGAATAGTTCATTTATGTTACTTCACTGTTAATAATGCTTATTATATTTGTTATGCATGTATTTTATAGTCCTATGAATGTGTGATTTAGGATTGAAAGGATGTACTTTTTGCCAAAGTAAAACAGAACAGATTAGAATGGAGTCTTTATTGTCAGTGTGCATCTTCCATTTTTATAAAAAAAAAAAAATGTACATGATTATAAAAGAAACAGGATAAAAAATAATGATGCAATTATGCAAATCTTGTTCTAAAACACAGCATATGTCAGTAGTGCAAATGATAATAATGTAGTTCTATTACAGTCAGAAGTATAATAGTGCTCAATCGCATTAGAAATACAATAACATTGACACTGTGGTGCCAATATTTTTATATAAGTGTGCAACAAATATATCAGTCAGTCAGTGTGAGAGAGATATATAACAGTCAATCTAAATGAATGTATGTTTTTGTTAGTTCCACACCTTGACCATGTCAGTCATTCATGGCTTGTGATCTGAATTGCTAGTGAAAGATCCCTGACTTTCTTGGCAATGTAATGGAATGTTAGGTCATGTCTTCATAGCCCTTCGGACTCTTGTTTGCCCTGTCTCCCCTGAAATTCCCCCAATAGGCTCCAGCCATCTCATGTAGCCTTTACAAATATTTCACCAGCCCATGATCAAGGCCTAATTCTGTTCATGATCTGGGCTGGCAGTGATATCCTTGTAACCATATTCACATTTTATATCCAGTGCATGCTTAGTCAAGCAGTGTGGACACTGCTGGTTTGGGTGTTAGTGTGTTGAACTTATTCATTTATTTGGTTTGGATGGAAAGTGTTTGGATTTACAGTTAGAGGAATGTGCAGGGAACCGAAGGTGTGTCAGTGGGTGTTCCTAATACATATACTTGTTTCAGTAGCCTTGCTATGTAGCTGAGTGCTAGAGAGACCTGTTTGGCACCCACTGTATGAAAGAATAGACCTGTCCTAACCACTCACTAACCACACAACCTCACTAGTGTACTGTCTGCATATAACAGTTTAACACATAAAATATTGCGCATGTGTTACAGTAAGAGTGGATTAGGACCCATGTCGAACCATGTTAGATCTACATAATATGTTTTCAGCATACTATTAATCAATTTAATACACATTTTATTCAAGGTAGCGCAACTATGTGTTTATGTAACACATGATTTCCCACCAGTAGTTAGCATGCAGGTCTAGGTGATCCAGCTCCTAGCTTTTTTCAACTGCCTTAGAACTTAGAAGTGTCTCACACTATCCTGCCCTGACTTTTTTCCCCCATTGATTCTTTGGGCTGCTGAGCACTGCGGCTTCTGGACCTCCTCACCGGGGCATTTGCTGCCTTTCATGTTCCCTAACTTCAGTGCTGTATTTTTAATGCTAATGTGCTGTTTGTTTGTATTGCATAGCTGATCTGGAAGTCTTCATAGAGTCAGCTAGAAAGAAAACGTCTCCTAACCCTGTAATTTTCTCAGTGTATGGTTGATACACCGAGAAAAGTCATTTCACTTCATCATGCAAAACGGTATGAATATTGCACAAGGAGA